>NC_061121.1:181158969-181274584 GCF_002878395.1 Capsicum annuum | reverse complement strand
GGTGCGTATACATGTGTATATATCTTCTATAGATGTGTATATTTAACGTATACATGTGTATATGTTTTATAAATTATTATATAACTATATATATATATATTTTATATATATATATATATATATTATATATATATATATTGTAGTATATTTTATTAGTAGTAGTATATATATATTGAATGGTGCGTATACATGTGTATATATCTTCTACCTATCTGACGAGGAAGCCGCCATCCCTACACTCGCTCGGTGCTATATCTTACTCCCAACTGAAAGACACTGAAATACTAGACTATTCTGAGTTTAACTGATTGATATTTGACTATTCTAATAATGCTAGTATGTTCTGAAGACTATTTTGTAATGTACTGAGACTAGACTACATAAACAACTATGGTTTTTGGGTATTCAATACCCCCAGGACTCAAAAACAAGAATAGTAAAATGAAACTAAAGCTTTGAGGACAAAGTATGAAGGCTTTTTTTAAATCAATCACTCTTGTAGGCATTTTATCAAACACTTGGAGTTCATGGTTTAATCAAATCATATGAATGTCATGTAATTTATAAAAATAGCATGAATTCGATATATTAGTATTAAATCATGGTTTAATTCAATAAATAATAACATTAAAACATGAAGGATTGTATAACAATAATAATTTCATTTAATCATGGTATAAAATCAATACTACATGGAGATTCATGGGTAAAATCAGAATTTAAAATCAATTAACTTGCAAAGATCAAAATTTTATAATTTAAATAGGATACTTGGACTCCATGGATGAAAGAAATCCTTAGATGAACATCTAACATACCTGGGATAATGAATTTAGGAGGATTGATGAAGAGTTTTTGAGATTTGGCCCTGAATTTGAGAGTTAGGGTTCTTGTTCTTGAAGAGAGTTGATTTTAATTTGAGAGAATAATGCAAAAGTGAGCAAATAATGTTCTATTAGGGTTAAATCCCGTATTTAGGTGGATTCGGGGCCATGGGAAAAGACCAAATAACCCCTGTAATTTAATATCGCAAAATTGGTAAAATTCTCAATTTTCACCTTTGGCGCGACGTGCCACTGTAAAAGGGATAATTGGGAAAATTCATGGTGGTGCGACACGACATAATCGTGTTGCCACCTTGTTTGTGACCTGGAAGCTCACCGCGATGCGGTAGAATCTCGAAGAGACACTGGAAACTGCCAAATGCCAATTTAGACTTTGGCGCGATGCGCCAAGATCACGCACCTTCACTGGAAATTTCTAGTCATCATTTAGACTGGCTTCACGACGCGCTAAGGTTTAAAATGATGGTGTTTAACGACTGAAACTTAAAATCGCCATAAATTCTTACCTGGTTATCGGATTTGGGTGAATTTTATATCTTTGGAAATCTAATTCAATTTCCTATGTAATGGCAGGCTCTAAATTGACAAATAATGAGTGTTTTGAATATTTTATATACGAATACTCATGTATTGAGACTTAGATTATGCTAAGGAAATGCGGGGTATTACAAAGACAATGACTCCTACTATACCCTCCATTTATACTTTAGTTCTTGCTTCTACATATTTGGGGACTAGAGTAAGAAGAACAAGATGTGGTACCCCTATGCTTTGGAGATGCACATTCCTTTGGTCCCATGGAGAAACCTCTTCTATAGTTAGTATAACCATTCGCACCACTTCAACTTTGATAAGAAATACTACAAGGTGAGGAATATGAATCTTCAAACTCCATATGTGCACTCTCACCATAACTCTTAAAAGGTGCATAAGAGAGAAAGTTATACTTTACATTGCCTTGATATTCAGAGTGGGAAATTTAAGACTCCTCATTTGCTCCATCTTATTTATAAGATCCATCACAAGGATCTTCATCATCTCCATATTCACTATAATAATTAGGGTCATCATTCATCTTATATTCTTCTTTAAAATAGTGGCCCTCATTCTCATATATCTATTGATCACACCTATATTCATATCCCTTATATTCTCTATCATCTATGTAGCCATAACATTCTTCACCACAATCATGGTCTCCTATGTCATAGTCATAATTATTCGAGGCTATCAAAGATATGTTCCCCTTATATCCCCTTGTACCTACAAAATGAACAAACAATATTAGTATTAAATCACCTCACCAACACTCATATGAACTCACCTTTGTGATCCTAAAAATTGGAGCGGCGAATGCCGAAAGTTGCTTATACTCTGGTGGACAATAAGGTGTTAATATATACTTACAATAGGAGTGGATTCTTGTGTGAATTACTCAAAGAAATACAAACTATTTATGGACTTGAATGAAAAACCTACATCAAAATAAAAACTAGAAAATCTCAAAAGAAATAGGACAATGAAAGAATTCGGACTCAAGAACTAATCAATCAACTTAGTAGATGAATTACTATTTGATGATTGGTTTAAGAATTGTAAAAAAATAGGAATAAAAAAAATGAAAATAAAGAATCGAATCTTGAGTAATGGAGTTTTTAAAGTACTGAGATGTGTTTTAGAACTTGAATTGATGATGGTGAAGTGTTGGTATGCGTTTGGGGTGTGTTGGGGATGTTTTATGTTCAAATTGAGGCGTTTTGTGTTGGGACTGCATTGGGGGAGTTCCTGCAGCATATGGGGCGCAGCTTGGATGTAGTTTCTACCTTTTCTCACTATTTTGGGGTGTTACTGACCCGCTGGAGTAGACCAAGCGCACCTTGGAAGCAAGTGCAAGGCAGGTCACCCGCCCCTCTCTCTTTAAATTACCCTTTTGCCCTCTAAATGATTCCCTCTTTGTACTATTCCTTGGGATATACTTGGAATCTTCTGGGATGATTTAGGACAAACATTTTTTCACCAACTTTATTTGTTCCTTTTGGATCAAACAACAACTATTGATGAAGATTCAACTTGAAGATTTGAATGTCTTCAAGAAAACCAAGAATACTAAGTTCTTATCCAGGGCTTAGAATGAGTTGAAATTTTGAACGAAAGCGCTTTTTAATGACCTAAACTCATTCCCAACTTTATTTTGCCCAAATTATTCACCCAACACTTCAAATCTAGTGACCAACTTTAAAATCTTCAATCCAAGCTTCCAACAAGAATAGAACACTCAAATAAGCTCTGATTTGGCTCAAATTTGATTTATAGACTCATATAGTGCTAGAGATCGCAAATATAACACTAAGAACACAAGAAAAACACAAAATTTGACCTAAGAACAAAAATATGAATAGTGACTCTTTTGGGGATTTTTGATTTTTGACACTATTTCTTTTGTTGATTTTCCAGATAACAAACCCAAGATTGAATTCATTGGAATGAAATATAGCTCATATTTGATACCAAATGATACAAGAGTATTCTACGATAACGAGAAAAATCATAATCACTAAAGATATAACGAGATTGACAAACGGAGAGTAAAAGGATTAAAAGGATAGATGATAGAAAGATTGATACAAAAAGCTAACAAAAGGGCAACCAAAGGGTGTATCAAACCGAAAGACCTCCCTTATTGATTACCTACAAGCACCTAGCTCTTAAATTGACTGAAAGGGGGATCGGATCTCCCTTATAACTACTGTTTCTAAACAAAGTTCAACATTGAATGTTCCATGCACTCAACACTCCCAATGGAGTTTTCATGAATTCATCATCATCATTAAACAAAGCTAACTAATGAAATGTCCAAGGCACCTATTTATAGTAGTTTCCTTTGCACAACTAGCCTATTACAAAAATATCCCAAAAGTGGTTATTTTGGAAATAACCTACAAGGGCTCTCTTTATTCCTTGCAACATGGATTTTCTCGGCTCCAAGCTATCTTCCAAGCACGACATTGCTTGATTAGGAGCTAGAAAAAAAGGCCTCCAAGCATATTCTTGGATCCTTAGGGAGATCAAGGCTTAGACTTCCTTATGTTGGCCTCGAGTTGTGTGATCAAAAGCGTTGACACCTATTTGACTTGTATCAATAGGTACAATGACTCAATTAGAGGGAGAATCCTCTATAAAGGTGAAAATTTTACTTTAAAAACTATTTGAAAAAATGGAGAAAATGAAGGGAAATTGGCCGATGTGGATAGAAGGGTGAGAATCAAGAAATAACAGAGCAACCACTTGAGGTTTTCAATCCCATTGTTCAACATGATGAGGGATCTAGTAAGAATCCTTATGATACAATTCAATCCCACTTGGTAGTAAAAAATAGTCTCACTCTAATGCTACTTTACCAAAAGTTTGTGATCAAGAAACACTTTCAATAGGGGGAATCAATAAAGAAATCTTCCACTACAAGCTAATAGAATCCAAATGAGAGCCCAACATAACCTTGAAAAGCATGATTCTTATGATGGTGATAATTATGATTATGGAGTCAATGATCAAGTTCAACAAGAGAAGTTAGATGGGAAAAGAAGAAGAGGGGGAAATAGAGAGTGGTATTTGGTTGATGGTAGAGAATTTAATAGAAGGAATGATGATGAAGATCGAGGATTCAACAGCATCAAAGTTACTCTTACATTCTTCAAAGAAAGTAGTGGCCCAAATGAATATCTTAATTGAATTGTGAAACTTGAAAGACAATATAATCTCAACAATGTAAGTGATGTTAAAAAGGTGAATTATTCTATAAGTCACCTTAAGTATTTTACTTCTACATGGTGGGAGAAAATTGAAAGAGATACTTAGGTGAATAGACTTTGTCACAAGTTGGAATAATATGAAAAGATATATGAGATAAAGGTTGGTGGGTCAAGATTATGAACAAAATACACTCAAGAAGTATTACAATCTTCAACAAGAAAGTAAGAGTGTGGAAGATTACTATGAGGAGCTAGAGCATACAAGGCTTTGGATAATGTCAAAGATGAAGAGGTGAAGATTGTGGCAAGATTTATCTCGGGCTTACATAAAGAGGTACAACAACAATTGGAATTTCATCATCTTTCTACTTTATATGATGCTTATCAAATTGTACTTAAAGTGGAGGGTCATCAAAAGGAAAACAAGTCAAAGGTGAAATCTTCTTCTTCTTCATGGGATAAAAATAAGAAAGTTTGGAAATTATCTTCCACTTGAGACAAATCCAAAGGTACAAAGCAAGAATGAAGTCCAATTTGAACAAAAGAAAATCAATGATGGACTACAAGGATGGAGGTAACAAAGCTAAACTTGAAACTCCATCTAAAATAAAGTGTTTTAAATGTCAAGGATATGGTAATTAAGAAAATGAGTGTCCTAATAGAAGAACAATCATTGCATTGAATGATGGTGGTTATCAAACCGAAGATTAATCTAAAGATGACCACATGGAGGATGATAGTAATGATGAGTTTATGGGAGAAGGTGATGGAGAAGAAATTAATGATGATGGAAAACTTGTTCTTATTGTGAGGAGAAGTATGAGTGCTCTAGAAAGAGAGGATATTGATCAAAGGGAGAACTTGTTTTATAATTGGTGTAGAGTTCAAGAGCAATTATGTTTCTTTATCATTGATAGTGTAAGTTGGGTCAATGTTGGTAGTGTATCTATGGTAGAACAATTAAAACTTCCAATAAGAAGGCATCCAAAACCTTATAGATTTCAATGGCTCAATTAATGTGTTGAACTTAAGGTGACAAAGAGAGTGTTGATAAATTCAAGGCTGGAAGTTATCATGATAAAGTGTTTTGTGATGTTATACAATGCAAGCTTATCATTTAATGTTGGGAAGGCTATGGGAATATGATGTGGGGGATAAACATGATAGAAGGTTAATTAAATATGCATTTGTTAAGGGTGGTAAAAATAACATTCTTAACCCACTTTCTCCTTTTTAAGTGAGTAAAGAATATAAAAAAATGGGAGAGTGAAAAGAAAGAGAGGAGTAAGGAAGCAAAAAATGATAACTCAAGAGAGGAAAAAGGAGAGGTTAAGAGCTCAAGTGAGAATGAGTTATCACAAAAAAAAGAGGTGAGAAAGAAAAATAAAAAAATCTAAAAAGAGAGAAAATGTGCATGATTTTGCAAAATCAAGAGGGCATGAAAGAGCTAAACATTGAGGATGCTACTCAAGTCATATTTATTACAACTAAAGGTTATTCTTTGCTTTCTAACAATGAACTAACCACTTTATCCTTTCCAAGTGTTGTATCTTCTTTGTTGAAATTTTATGATGATCTATTTCCAAAAGATATACCAAGTGGGTTGCATCCTTTGAGAGGAATGGAGCATGAAATTGACTTTTTGTCGGGTTCTTAAATACCCAACAAAGCGAATTATAGGAGCAATCCTTAAGAGACCAAAGAATTGGAAAGACAAGTGGAAGAACTTGTGAATAAAGGTTTGGTGAGAGAAATTTTGAGTCCATGTGCGATGCCCATAATTCTAGTACCCTATAGGATAGGACTTGGAGGATGTGTGTAGATTGTCGTGCCATTAATAAAATTATGATAGAATATCAACATCCTATTCCTAGACTTGATGATATGCTAGATGAATTGTGTCGTTCTATTTTATTCTTTAAAATTGATTTGAGAAGCGAATACCATTGTTTTGCGGAAAAATTTTGACTTTTGAGAGTCGCCACTTAATTTTGAAAAAGAATTAAGAAACCTTTATAAAATACTTAAAAACGATCCAAAGTAGAAAATCATTTTAAGTTAGAGATTCCGAGTAAGTGGTTCCTATTAACATTTTAGGAAGGTGTTAGGCACCTAAAATGTCTGCTAACTTACGGTTATCCAGAATGTTTGAAAATGTCTTTTGACTAACTTCAGAAAAAGATTAATTTGTCAAAAGTGACTGGTTTTAGAAAATGATTTGTGTAAAATAGATTTAGGCAACTTATTAGGGATTTTAAACTAAGACTAAACAAAATGAATAAGCAAGTAAACACATAAAAAGAAAAATGGAGGAGAAAGTAAACAAGTTAGGCCATCGAGCCCAAATCAACGAAACCTGTCCTAATCTAGTTGGGCTTTCGACCCATTTTCACCTGTCCTAATCTAATTTTTGAGCGTTTGGATCGAGTCTCACTTCACCTGTATTAAATACAACTTTGGCTTTGAGGCCCCAAATAAATGAATAAGTAAATGATTAAATGAATAAATAAGAAGAAAGCAAGAATAAAAATCGAGACTTTTCAAGTCTCTTAGTGACCTCATCAATGGGTTTTGACCCATTTTCCTTCTTCATCTATCTTCTAGTACCCGAACGCCATGTAGTGAACCTTGGGTTTAAATTTCGAACTTGACTCGAAGGGGTGAGCATCATTTACCCATTATGAAATGCAAGAGGAGATGAGTCCATTTGAACTCGAGATATTTTTGCATGCAAAGAAAAGATAAAGAAATTAATATATGTTCAAGGCATAAAAGTGACATATTTCAAAGTAAAAGAAACTATCAAAAACCAATTTTTGAATGACAAGAATAAACATACTTGCACAAGAATGAGAGTCAACAAATAAAAAATGCAAAGTAAAGATACTCCTTTACATGCCTCATGATTTATGTTCATATTAAGAATGAATAAAGGTAAAAGGAAGAAGGTCATATTCAGTGAATTAATGAGAGAAACAAACAATGTAAGCTTGCGAAATTAAAGGGATGAGGCAACAAGAAAAACACTCATGATTTCTAGAATTGAACAAAAATAGACACCAATCCATATAACAAAAGAAAATAAAGGCTAACTTTTCAATAAAGAGAATCTTTAAATTTCAATTAAGGCAACATTAACAAAAATTCATACATATAAATTATAACCAACATCTTATTGAAAAACGTGTAACGACCTATGATTTTTATTTCTATGAAATCATTGATTCTCTTTTGATATTATGAATAAAAGAGAGACATGAATCAAATCTTTACACTCACAAAGAGCACATATAACAATCCAAAGGGAGTAAAAAAATTAGAATAAAAGTTTAGCATTTACAAATTTGAAATATCATTTCACAATCATACTATGCATGACTCGAAAATATCTAAATAATTCTATTTAGCCACAATAATTTGAACTTTCTCATCATTTTGATAAATTTAAAAAAACATGCAGAAAAAAAAAGAGGAATAAACATCGTGGATGGAAAATAAAGCTAGCACTTCATCTCTTATATGAAGATTTTGGAGATTCCTCAAAACGATTAACAAGCAAATGAAAAATTATTGATTTAATCAATTACTATTTTTATTAAGGTGAAACAAATAATAATAACTATTCTTCCACCATAAAATAAACTACTTTACATGCTAAAATAAATATATCCGCTAACAATGAGTTTAAACAAGACATGAGTATTGTTTTTCAAGTAAAGATCTAAACTTTATCCAAAATAATCAAAAAATAAAGTCAAAAGGCAAAACAATCAATATTAACGATTCTTTTCAACATAAAGAAAAATACTTTCCATGCTAAAAACAAACATATCCGCAAACAATGAATTTAAACAAGACATGAGTATGTTTTTCAAGCAAAGATCTAAACTTTATCCTAAGTAATCAAACAATAAAGTAAAAAAAAGAAGAAACAATCAATATTATCTATTCTTTTCAACATAAAGGAAATAACTTTACATGCTAAAAACAAAACTTTACATGCTAAAAACAAACATATTCAGCAACAATGAGATTAAACAAAGCATAAGTACATCTTTTAAGCAAAGATTGAAACTTTATCTATAATAATCAACGAATAAAGTCAAAAAAGGCACGTACAACTATTGCTAGCTCATTTTTATATCATGAATATAAAAATAATTAAAATATCACTATCACAACGTCCTATGGCCTTTAAGGCCATCTATAGCAAACAAAATTATAACTACGAAGAAAAAAAAGATGAAGATAGAAAAAAAAATGATAATAAAACTTAAAAAAAGAAAAGAAAAGATGTGTTTACCTTTTTGGGGGCAGCAAATCGAGACTACGAGCTTCGTCGAAATCAACCACCACCAAAAAATATCCCCGGCAACTTGAAATTTTTGATTAGCCGACCAACTCTATGAAACAAAATTTTTTACTAAATAAAAATAACTATTTTGCTCAAAAAGAATTTTTTCACCTTTCTAGCCTTTTTTTTCTTACTTTTCCACCCTCCTTCTCTACCAAAGTAGTGGTAGTATTTATAGGAGAGAATGAGGTGTTTTCTTCTTTTCTCCACCAATGTGGGAGAAAAGTATTTATAAGGAAGGATAGAGATTTATTTCTTGTCATCCACCAATGTGGGAGAAAAAGCATTTAGGGGTGCTATGTAAAAATTAAAGATAAGGTGAGGTGGAAGATAATGTGGGAGGAAATAGTACAATGTAGTATAATCTTTGAATTTTAAAATTGAGAAAGGACAAAGTTTGGGGGAATATTACAATGTAGTACAATTTGAATTTATTTTTTTGGTGGGAATTGGGTAGAAGTTATGAGAGTTCTTGAAAATTTTGGGGTTATTTAAAATATAACCCAATTGGGATTTAAAATTTAGCCATATTTATTTATTTTGATAAAATTAAAAATCAATTGACGAATTGCATTGCAATTATGACCAATTTGATTTCAATTATGGCCAAATCTAATAGATTGGCTAAATTAAATTGAAATTCGATATTTGAATTTATTTTCAAGATGAGCCTTAATTAAAATCCGATATTTTATAAAATAAATATTTAAGTAACAAATTATATAATCTCGTATAACTGAACACTATAATATAAAATCGCTATTTAAAATGAAAAAATCACGTACCAAAAATATTTTTATTTTTTTTATTTAGATGAAATAAATATTTTGATTTTATTAGAAATTGAAAAAACTCAGGATTAAATTTAGTCGTGGAGGGCAAAAATTAGGTGTCAACAACCATCAAATCCAAATAAAATTTGGAGATGAATAGAAAACCTCTTTCAAAACGAAGTGTGGATTATATGAGTGGATGGTGATGCCTTTTGGGCTAACCAATGCACCAAGCACTTATATGCGATTAATGAACCATGTGCTTAAGTCATTTATTAATAATTTTGGTTTGGTTTATTTTGATGATATTTTTGTTTATAGCAAGTATTTGTATGATCATGTGCAATATTTGAGAATGATATATGATGTGTTGAGAAATGAAAAATTGTATATGAATTTTAAAAAGTGTTCTTTTTGTGTGGACCGTGTTAGTAGAGGCTATTAGAAGTTATCCAACTCCTAAGTCCATTAGTGATGTTAGAAGCTTTCATCGGTTGGCAAGTTGAGTTCATGTAGTAGGGACCAGGCAAACCACCAAGTAAATTAAGATACGAATGCAGACCTGAAGAGAGTCGCACTAACAGGGGGAAATGTGTAATTATAAAGTCACCAAATAAAATGAAGGTGCATACTTCAGGGGTATGTTTTGCTGAAAGATGACAACAAGGGACCAGGTCCATGTGTTGCATGATAGAGGAAGCATGATGATAGGGGGAACATTCATTCTTAGGTGGTAATCACTCTGATTAAATATGATAAATGTGAACTGATGCTTAAACTGTATGGTTTGGTTTGTAATCATCAAAAAGAGGGAAAATTTCTATATGTAGTTTTGATGATGAGCAGCTAAACTGCAAGGGACTAGGTCCCTAGATGTGCAAGAAACTATACACCTAGTTCATATGCCTTCTGCAGAGTTTTGTCATCTTATGTAACAAACTTGCAGGTGTTATTGATGCTATTTTGTACCAACTTGGACAACTGGTCCAATGATATTCCAGCCCTAATAATCACTTAGCTATAAAAGGAAAAAGAAACCTCTTCAAAAATTGGTTTTTTCCAATTCTAAAGAGTGAGAGTGAGGTAGCAAAAAACCCATTTCAAGACTACTCAAGCACTACTCATGTTCTTAATCTTGTATGTTGCTTAAATAATGAATGAGTGTTTTTTAGTGTTGATTTGTAAAACAATTAATTAAAGCTATAAGTGTAATGTATTTTTTGTAGTTGAGAGTGCTTCTTAGGTAGAGTTTTCTAAGCTTTGAGACTGATTAGGGCTAATCAGTATAGGGAGAGTCCTTGATAGATTACCAAAATAAGTTGATAGTAGCATTGTTGCTAGTGTAAGGATCCTAAAGTTAGGCTAAAATCTGTATTATATTTAGAAGGTTGGTTATAGTGGATTTCATTGGTGCCTGTGAGGGCAAGCCATAGTTTTTACCTCATTGGGTTTCCACGTTAAAATCCTTGTGTTCTTTACTCTTTCAGCACTGCCTTTAGGTTTCTTGCACTCTAATTTTTTGATTGACTATGTTTTATTCTGAGGGACCTGGTCCCTTATTGAGCAGAGCAACCTCAAAGGGTTTTAACAAGTGGCATTAGAGCCTGGTCACTCTAAAAGGTTCACACCTAGAGTGTCTTGGTTAGCATGGCTACTCCACCAAACCTAGAAGAATTGCAATCTATAACTAGACCACCAAGATTCAATGGACAATACTAAGGGTAGTGGAAAACAAAATTGTTTGAGTTCATCATGGCTAAAGATTGTGGCGATGGACATTATTCTTTATGGTCCTTATTTACTTGTAAGAGAAGTAAAAGACGGAGATGTGACCATAATGGTCATCAAAAGCATGAGGGAGTTCAATGATGAAGATAGAAGGAAGATCGAGAAAAATTACAAGGCTAAAAAACTATTAGTATGTGACATAGGTCCTGATGAATACAATAGGATCTCAGTTTATGAAAATGCTAAGGAGATCTGGGATTGTTTATAGACTGTTTATCAAGAAACAATGGATGTGAGGGACTCTAAAGTTAACAAGCTGACAACTCAGTATGAAACCTTCACTCTGAAAGTAGGAGAGACAATATAAGAAATGCATACAAGATTTACCTCCATCACAAATGAGCTACACTTCTTGGGAGAGGTGTAAGACCCCATAACATTATTAGCTTAAATCGGTCCCTTAGGCTCGACAAGGGGTTCCATACGTAGAATATTTTAGCTAAGTATTCAAACTTAGTATTATTTTAGCCTTCAAAAAGTTGGCAATCTTATTTCGCGACCTTTACGACCATTAAATATTGATATTTGAGTTAATTCATGATCAGGAATGTCAACCGCTGTTTCCGAATAAGTTTTTATTTTTTGGACCTTATTTAGACCATGTTTGAGTGCCCAAAATAGTAGGTCGACGCGATCTCAATGCGTCACGTCGACCATCACATCGATGGATGCTTTTCCAGCTCCAGTGCAAATTCTAGTGAACCTATGCGGATTCGACGTGGCGCGTGGCTATCGCATTGATGCCAACGACGCGGCGCATCAGCCTGCTATCGGGTAACACAGTTTTTCAGTCATTAAAAGACCTCGTCCTTGGGGGTATTTGGGTCTTTTTTCCATATCCTTCAGCCCCTAAAAACACGAAATTAAGCCCTTTGGAGAGTAAATATACTCATTCATTCTCCAATTTGCTCAAGAACAGAACCCTAGGTATTCAAATTTTAAATCAAGAACTCGCCATTAACTTTAAAAAATTCATCAATTAAGGTATGGGAAGTGTTCATCCAAGGGTTCCTTCTACCCTTGGAGCCCAAGAAACTCTTTTAAAGTTTATGTAGAGTGATTTCATGATTTCCATGATTTGAATTAAAGTGTCTTCATAATTTATTGCAAGATTCATGTAGAGTTAATTGATATGTGTGCTTTATCATGTGAATTCATGTTGAAACTCTTGGAATTATGTAATTGGAATTGAATCACAATGCCTACATGTTTTAGTATTATGTGCATGTATTATGCCCCACAAGTGTTTGATGAATTGTCCATGTGAGTTGAATAGTGAAATTATATCATGTTAGCATGTATGCAAGTTCATGTCATGCAAGTGTTTGCTTGAATACCCAAATGAATGAATGATGACTAAGTAGTAATTACCATGTCTCAAGATTATGCCATGTATTTTAAGTTTATGCTATTGAGTCCTGGGGGTATTTAATACCCGAAAACTTAGCTGCTTGTATAGAACCATGGTCAGTCATAGAGTGGAATCAGTCATGTCTCGATCAGTAGAATTCAGCCAATTAATCCAGAACTACGTAGCCAGCATAGGTTGAGATATCAACCTTCCAGTTGAGGGTTGATGAGGTGATCTACCTACCAGTTGAAGGTATCACTATTCTAGTTCAGAGTACCTACCAGATAAGGGTGACTCGGCACTTGTCCTTACCTATGGCATGGTATTGACAGCCTTTCAATTGGGGTTATAGGGTGGACTCCAAATCAGTTAGAGAATAGGCATTTTGGTTAGATGATTACTTCCCACAGTCTCAATTTCAGATTCAGTCTCTGTATGGAACTCAATTCTATTCTGTGGATTCAGGACTATCATACACAATCACTCAGCTCAGTATGGGACTTAGAATAGTTCCACAGAATCAATACTATCAGATACAGTTATTTAGTTACTAGTAATCCAATATTCAGTGTTATTATGATCTCAGTACGGTTTACATATTCATGCATGTACTCTCATTCAGTCATACTCATGTTATTTAGCTATTATTGTTCATTCATGTGAACCCATGCACTTCAGCCTACCTAACTGAGTATACCAGTACATTCAAAGTACTGACATATTTTTTTCTTTTGTGCTATGATGTCTTATATCATAGGTCTAGACGCACGGGCTCCAGGGCACCTTTAGCAGTTCATATTTTCAGCATTCAGCATAGTGGCGAGTGCTTATAGTTCGAGGACATGGTTGTTTTTAGTATTTTAGTATTATTTTTAGTAGTCGGAGTTAGTTGGGGACTTTTCCTATCAACTCCATAGTTCAGACAGTTTAGAGGCTTTTCAAACTAGATTATTTTCAGATAGTTTTTCAATACTTATATTCAGTTTTGGTATTTTGATACCGTGTTTAGATTTATTTATAGATTTGAACCTTATGACATGTTTTCGCCCATATTCACAATCATTACAGTATTTATTACATAGTTATTGCAGCAGGTACCAGTCATGGGTTAGCTTGTGGTCCTTCGAAATTATGAGCACCGTGTAGCATCTGGGGTACAGACTCGGGGCATTACAAGAGGTGATTCCATTGTATGAATAAGTAAGGAAGATTTTTATTATTCTTCCCAATTCATGGGAAAGAAAAGTAGATGCCATAATTGAGGCAAGAAATCTAAAAAGCCTCACCATGGATGAGCTGATTGGAAATTTAAAGACCGATGGGCTCAAAAAACAACAAAAGATAGAGAAGAAGGAAGTGAAAAGGGAAAAATCCTTGGTTTTTGAAGGCCTTTAAACATAATAATACAGATGTTTCCTACTTGGAAAATAGGATTGTTAAATCCATGAAAATGAGAGATCAATTATAATAAAAAGCAAACAGCCGCAAAAAAGGAGGTTGTATAGAGGTATGTCACAAATGTGAAAGTTCTGAGAATTTCATTAAGGACTGTCCATTTCTTATAGTGGATTATCATGGGTACCTCAAATTGGTGGTGATAGAAAGAATAGGGACCAGGTCCCTGAAAACTCAAGAAGGAAGGCAGAGGCTGAGTATGCTGTGAACTAAACTCGGTCTATATGGGGAGATTCTTCCAGTAAATCTGATAAAGATGAGAAGTCTGGAGATGTCTCTATTCTAGATGAGGAAGACAATCATGTTATCTATGATTTCATGTTTGCTTGTATGGCCAACTTAGAAAATGAAGAATAAGATGAGTAACACTTTTTGATATTAAAAAAAATCTAGATAATTACTCTACTAAGAAGACAAAAATGCTTGAAAGTGTGCGAATAGACTTTGTATGTGAACTAACTACTGAGAGGAATGCTGCAGAAAAAATAGTAGAGAATAGACTTTGTATGTGCGAATAGAATTTCCCAACATGAAACATTTACTCTCTCCCATTTACACAATTGTTCATCACTACTATCTTGAGCTAAAAGAGGTCACTGAAAGGTTAAAATATCAGGACCTAAAACATGAAGGGATACTAAGCATAACTTGACACTTTACTGAGGCCTGAGGAATAGAGTATTCACGACATGGATTCATTACAGAGATAAAAACTAAGGATATACATGGCAAAATCTACATTTCACTGATCATTAAGAGTGTAGCATGACTACCTAGAACTGAACATACTGTAAGGCATGATTACATGAGTCATGAGCTGTATGACCTGAGTTTGGAGTCCATAAATTCCTGAAACATGATTCGTACTACTGAATGAACCAGAACTTCTCATACTAGGAACTGGGAGAGTACATGATTCTCAATTATGTGCATGAACATGAACTATGATCATGGAACTAACATGTAAGGCATGAGTAGATATTGTGATAGCTGAAGCACAACTACTGAAATAAGAATGGGTTGGGGATCTTCCACCCATATTGTTATTTACAATATACTGACACCTCTACCGAAATCTAAGAGCTTGACCTGGTTACTTTTCCTATCATCTCCCTCTTAGCTTTAATCCATCATTCTAAGTCTTTGGAACCCTTTACTAAACTCTAAACTGGACTACAATTATTGTACTCTAGAGTTTGGGATACAATTATACACATAAATAATAAACTTGCCCTGAAAGACTACACCTAAAAGTGTAAAACCCATTTCTAATACTTTCATCTGAGATACAACTCTATTTTTCTATTACCCCAATAGTCATGTAATACCCGTGCCATTTTCTTACCTTGAAATCATCTTAAGGATGTCAGAACTTGCTTCGAAATATGAAACTATTTTTTTATACTTGGTATTTTTTTTATGATTTTCACTTTCCATTACATGGAAAATTTAATAAGCTTTCCATCGATACCAATTTCATCAAAATCTGGTATCGGGGGAAGAAGTTATGGACGTTTTACTCAAAAATGTCAGAATCGCCCAGGTGCGACGGCCAGGTTGACGGACCGTCGATCTAGCGACGGACCATCGCTTAGATCGTCGGATCCAAGGTAGTGGGTCAACCTTCTGGATAAAGTGCGATGGACAAGTCGATGGACCATCGACCTAGTGACGGACCGTCGCATGACCCGTTGCAACCTAGGTAGTGAGACCCTATTCTGGTCCACCAACGACGGTCAAAATAATGGACCATCAACCCAACGATGGACCATTGCATGAGCCGTCACTACCTAGGTAGTGAGACCCTATTCTGGTCCACCTACGATGGTCGAAATTATGAACCATCAACCCATCGACGGACCATCACACAAGCCGTCGCAGGATCCGTTCAGTGAATTTTCAAGTCGTTTTAAAGAGGATTTTTATTCTTTTGCCACCCATTTATATACCTAGTTAAATTCGGCCAGAAATCAGATTGTCATTATAATTTCACAAAAAATATTATGGTTTCTCTCTAACCTTAATCTCCAAGAACAAAATCCAATCTTCTTCAAGAACTAAGGGATTTTCAATTCTTCAAGTTCAAGAACATCAAGAACCTTAACCCAGGTTGCATAGTGTTCATTCATGGACTTGTTTCGTTCATGAAGCCCAAGTATCCCTTTTCTAAATTCAAGTTATGGATTTTTTTATGAATTTCATGATTTGCCTGCTCTTGTTCATGAGGATAATGAGTAATTGAATTGTATTCCATGAATGAGTGCTAAATTCCATATGGGTTGATTTGTATAGGTATAGATTCATGAAATCCTATGACTAAACTCCTGAATGATTAAATTAGAATTGAATCATGACAGTTAATTGTTGTATGATGTTGTTTACACATTCTAAGCCTACCACGTGTTTTATTAAATTCCTAGATGAAGGAAAAGTGTCTAATTAGCATAATATCATGAAATCTCCTTGTATGTACAAGCTTATGCCTATCACATGTTTGATAAAATGCTTCAATAAATGTATTATGATGATTATGTATTCAAGAAAGTCATGCTTTGTCCATTTCCTTCTATCGAATCCTGGGGGTACTTGTACCCAAAACATTAGCTATGTTCCTAGATCCATGTCATGTTTTCACGATACTCTCAGTCAAGCTATGAATCCTTAGACTTCAGACAGTCTTATGACTCAGGAAAATCTTCATGATCTCATGAACTCAGTCAATTGTCAGATATCAGTAGTATTCTGTCAGTCAACGAAATTCAGTAATTCAGCTTATGTTTAGTTTAGTAAATTATATTCAGTGTCCATTCAGATGGGAGTATAAATTAGCACCGAGTGAACCCAAGGATAGAGACACACACCATCAGATAAGGGTATGATCCTTAGCAGTCATTCTTACATTCCAGAACTATGTAGCCAGCATAGGTTGAGACATCAACATTGTCGATGAAGGATGATGAGGTAGATAAACATTGTCAGATAAGGGTCCTACCATTCTCGTACAGGGGAAACTATCAGATGAGGGTCACCCACAATTTGTCCTTACCAGTGGTGCGGTATTGACACCCTTCCAATTGGGGTTACAAATTGGATACCAACTCAGCCATAATGGCGTATCAGAGGCATGTTGGTTAGATAACTACTTTCCATAGTTTCATGTTACAGAATTAGGACTGTAATATACAATTAATCAGTCTCAGTAATAGAACTCAAATAGTTCTTCAAAATTTAGGACTGTCAGATACAGTCAACTCAGATACAGTTCGGAACTCAGATAGTTCCATCAGATTCAGGACTATCAGATACAGTCACTCATGTTATCATTTATATTAGTTATTAACATGTCAGGTTATCAGTATTCAGACTCAGTAATTATGTTATCACGTTGTCAATTACAGTTATGTATTTATGCATGCATTCTTACATTCATGTTAGACAGTCAGTTAGTGATAATCATGCATGTTAACCCTTGTATATAGCCTACCTCACACGTATACTCAGTACATTCTATTGTACTGACGCATTTGCACTATGGTGCTTTTTTTATATTACACCATAGGTTCAGAGTCATGAGTTATAGATCAGCAGTAGATTCGAATTTCAGTAATCAGAGTCCAAAGTGAGTCCTCATCCTTTGAGGGAATGATTATTTCTTTACTATCTCATTGATTAGCTTATTAGTTGGAGTTAGTTTGGGACATGTCCCATCAACTCCTTATTCAGATTATTCAGACATTAGAGGCTTTCAGATTAGATGCAGACTATTATGTTTTAGATTTTAGTATTTTCAGTTTTATTTTAGGTATTCTATTACCCCACTTACATATTTTATTATTTAGATTTTGTTTAGTATTGAACCTTATGGCCTTTCAGTGTATGTTTTTGCATTATCATGTTCTATTATGTTGTGTACATGTACAGATATCAGTCATGGGTTAGCTTGTGGTCCTTTGAGGTCATGAGCACCGTGTAGCATTCTGGGCACCAGGTTCTGGGTGTTACAAACTTGGTATTAGAGCCTAAGGTTCAATAGAATCCTAGGAAGTCTGAAAGCCGCATCTAGTAGAGTCTTGTACATGGGTGTGTTGCGCGCCATATTTATATGCAGAAGTCTATAAGATGTTTTAGGAATAGTTTCCCTTTTTTCAGTATTCATGTCGTGCTAGTGAGCATAATCTCAAGTCAATCTCTCAGTTTTATCCATTTCTCCCTTTCTTCTACAGAACATACCTCCTAAAAGAAGAAACAGAAATCAGTCAGCCCCTCAGCCCGAAGATCCTTTGGGCAATCATGTTTCTCATACAGAGTTCAGGGACACATTCACTACTCTTACTCAGTTAGTTGCCTCTTAAAATAAATGGCCAACAGTTATTCCGGCCAACCCAGTGGCCAATTCAGCCTTAGCTAGGATTTGGGACTTCACCCAAATAAATTTTCCATTTTTCCTCGGGTCTAAGGTGGATAAGGACCCTCAAGAATTCATTGATCAGGTTCAGAAGGTGACAGACATCATATGGATGACTAATGTTGAGATTATTGAGCTTACTGCATATCAGTTGCAGTATGTGGCTTATACTTGGTTCAAACAGTAGAAGTCAGAGAGGTCAGATGATGTAGGTCCTATAGAGTGGGAGGAGTTTGTCACTGCATTCTTAGACAGATTCTTTCCCCAAGAGCTTAGAGAGGCTAAGGTGCTAGAATTCATCAACCTCAGGCAGGGCAATATGACGGTGAAAGAGTATTCTCTTAAGTTTACTCAATTAGCTAGATATGCCCCTCATGTGGTTGCAGACAGCAGAGCCAAGATAAGTAAGTTTACTTTAGGGGTAAATGATAGCGTGGTAAATGAGTGCAGATCTACCATGATGAACAGTGACATAACTTTAGTCAGGCTTATGACTCATGCTCAGCATATAGAGGAGTAGAAATTTAAGTAGGGGGAGAAGCAGAATAAGAGAGCGAAGACAGGTAGTTTCAACTTCGCTCAGCCTAAATTAAAAAGAGAAAACCGTTCCCAGTTTCATCCTAAGTCATCAGTTCCATCCCTTTCTTCAGCCAGTGCTCTAGCTCCTGAGTTCAGAGATAGGGCACCAAGCTCTAAGTCTCAGGGCAATGTCAGTAATGCCCGAACTAATCCACATTTTCAAACTTATGGTAAAAACCATAAGGGTGCTTGCAGAGCTGGCAACGATGTCTATTTCGGTTGTGGCAAGCCAGGACACAGAGTTAGAGACTTCCCTCAGTTAGGTTATCAGAGTCATCTCTGCTCCTCAGCTCAGGTCGGTCACTCGAATCAGAGGGTGCCACCACCAGTGCTACTAGTATGCAACACCCAAATTGCTATGCTCTTCAGACTCGACAAGATCAAGAAGATTCTCCTGATGTAGTTACCGGTATGTTACAGATCTTTCATGTGCATATTTACACTTTCCTAGATCCTGGAGCCTCCTTGTCTTTTGTTACTCCTTATATAATAGTTGATTTCGAAATCAATCCTAAAATTCTAGTAGAGCGCTTTTCAGTTTCTACCCCAATGGGTAAAACCATCATAGCTCAGCGGGTATACAGGAACTGCCCGATTGTGATATTTCAGAAAGTCACTTCAGCAAACTTAGTCAAATTAAAGATGACTGATTTTGATGTCATTCTCGGCATGGATTAGCTTCATTCCTATTATGCCACAGTTGACTGTAGAAACATAATAGTCTAATTTTAATTTCCAAATGAACCCGTCCTAGAGTGGAAGGGTAGTACTTCAGCTTTCAGAGGTCAGCTTGTTTCCTACCTTTGGGCAAAAAAATGGATATCTAAGGGATGTGTTTGTCATCTTGTTCATGTTAAGGATTCCAGTTTTGAAACTACTAGTCTTGAATCAGTTCTAGTCGCAAATGAATATTCAGATGTCTTTCCTAAAGATCATCCAGGAATTTCTCCCGAAAGGGAAATAGACTTCGGCATTGATCTCCTTTCAGATACTCAGCCCATATCTATTCTGCCATACAGAATGGCACCAGTAGAACTCAGAGAACTGAAAGAACAGTTTAAGGATCTTTTAGATAAGGGATTCATTAGACCCAACATTTCCCCGTGGGGCACTGCAGTATTATTTGTGCACAATAAAGACGGTTCTCTCAGAATGTGCATTAATTAATTTCAACTCAACAAGGTCACGGTCAAGAACAAGTATCCTCTTCCCATAATCGATGACTTGTTTGACCAACTTCAGGGTGCCATTTATTTCTCTAAGATAGACCTCAGATCCAGCTATTATCAACTCAGAGTTTTAGAATGTGACATCCTAAAAATAGCTTTTCATATTCGGTATGGTCACATTAAATTCTTAGTCATGTCATTTGGTCTTACCAATGCCCCAGCAACTTTCATGGACTTGATAAACCGTGTGTTTAAGCAGTACTTGGACATGTTCGTCATAGTCTTCATAGATAATATCCTGTTCTATTTCTATAGTGAGCGAGATCATGCAGACCATCTCAGGACAGTACTTCAGACTCTCAGAGATAAGCAGTAGATTCCAATTTCAGCAGTCAGAGTTTGAAGTGAGTCCTTATCCTTCGAAGGAATGATTATTTCTTTACTGTCTCATTGATTAGCTTATTAGATGGAGTTAGTTGGTGACAAGTCCCATCAACTCTTTATTCAAATTATTCAGACATTAGAGGCTTTCAAACTAGATGCAGGCTATCATATTTTAGATTTTAATGTTTTTAGTTTTGTTTTGGGTATTATATTACCTCACTCAGATGTTTTGTTATTCAAATTTTGTTCAGTATTGAACCTTATGGCCTTTCAGTGCATGTTTCCAAATTATCATATTATATTATGCAGTGTACAGGTATAGATATCAGTTATGGGTTAGCTTATGGTCCTTCGTGGTCATAAGCACCATGTAGCATTCTGAGCACCAGGTTTGGGGTGTTACAAACTTGGTATCAGATGGGTTTGTAGTGTATTGTGATGCATCCAGAGTAGGTTTGGGTTGTGTCCTCATGCAGCATGGTAAGGTCATAGCCTACACCTCTTGATAGCTTAAACCCCACGAGAAGAATTGTCCTACTCATGATCTTGAGTTAGTATCTGTAGTCTTTGCCTTGAAAATTTGGAGGCATTATCTATATGATGTTCATGTAGATGTGTTCATGGATCATAAGAGCCTTCAGTATGTCTTTTCTCAGAAAGATCTCAATTTTCTTTAGAGAAGGTGGTTAGAGCTCTTGAAAGATTATGACATGAGTGTCCTTTATCATTTGAGCAAGGCCAATGTAGTAGACGACGCTCTCAGTAGATTGTCCATGGGTAGTGTTTCTCATGTTGAGGATAGTAAGAAGAAGTTAGCTCAAGAAGTACATCAGCTTGCCAGACCAGGCGTTCTCTTAGTCGATTCTTCAGAGGGTGGTATATGTGTTCAGAGTAGCTCATAATCATCTCTAGTTTACAAGGTGAGAGAAAAGCAAGATAGAGATCCCAACCTTGTCAAGTTGAAAGAATCAGTTCAGGATCAGAAAATAGAGATTTTCTCCCAAGGGAGAGATGGTGTTCTTTGTTGTCAGGGTCGTCTCTATGTTCTAGACGTAGATAACCTAAGGTAGAAAAATTCTTGCAGAAGCACATGGTGCGCATTGCTCTATTCATCCAGTGGCCATAAAGATGTACCGCGACTTGCGGGAGATCTATTGGTAGAGTAGGATGAAGAGAGATGTTGCAAAGTTTGTGGCGAAGTGCTTAATATGTTAGCAAGTTAAAATAGAGCATTAGAAGCCTAGTGGTCCTATGTAGGAGTTTAGTATTCCTACTTGGAAGTGGGAAGTTGTGAACATGGACTTTATGACAGGTTTGCCTCGAACTCGTCATTAGCATAATTCAATTTGGGTCATTATAGACAGAATGACCAAGTCAACCCATTTTCTTCCGGTTCATACCTCTTATTCAACCGAGGATTATGCCAAACTCTACATCAAAGAGTTGGTTAGATTGCATGGTGTTTCGTTATCCATTATCTTAGACAGAGGTACCCAGTTCACCTCTCATTTCTGGAAAGTGTTCCAAAAGGGTCTTGGTACCCAAGTTCATCTCAGTACAGCCTTCCATCCTTAGATAAATGGTCAAGCAGAGAGGATAATTCAGACTCTTAAAGATATGCTAAGAGCGTGTGCAATTGATTTCAAGGGTAATTGGGATGACCACTTGCCTTTGATTGAATTTTCATATTGAGAAACTTAGTTCTTCAGAACACTCATTTATGTAGTCATGAATCAGTTATACATACATCAGATATGTACGTTTAGTATGTTATATTCAGCCTGTCAGTTAGGTCAGTCATGAGATTATGTTCTGATTATTCATGTTCAGTCTAGTGTTTCCCCTCTTAGTTAGTCTCATTCAAGGATGAATGTTATCAAGGGGGAGATATTGTAATACCCGTGCCTTTTTCTTAGCTTGAAATCATCTCAAGAATGTCAGAACTTACTTTGAAATACAAAACCATTTTTTTACACGTGGTATTTTTTTTATGATTTTCAATTTCTATCACGTGGGAAATTAAATAAGCTTTCCATCGATACCAATTTCATCAAAATCCGGTATTTGGGGAAGAAGTTATGGACGTTTTACTCAGAGCTGTCAGAATCGCCCAGGTGCGATGGCCAGGTTGATGGACCGTTGCTTAGACCGTCGCATCCAAGGCAGTGGGTCAACCTTCTGGATAAAGTATGATGGACAGGTCAACGGACCCGTTGACCCAATGATGGACCATCGCATGATGCATCGCTACCTAGGCAGTGAGACCCTATTCTGGTCCATCTATGATGGTCAAAACAACGGACCGTTGACCCAGCGAAGGACCTTCTCATGAGCCATCGCTACCTAGGCAGTGAGACCCTATTCTAGTCCACCTACAATGGTCAAAATGATGGACCATCGACCTAGCAATGTAATGTTGCAAGAGCCATCCCAGGTTCCGTTCAGCAAATTTTTAAGTCATTTTATAGGGGTTTTTTGGTCTTTTTCCACCCGTTTATATACCTAGTTAAATCTGGCTAAAAATCACATTCTCATTATAATTTCACAACAAGTATTAGGGTTTCTCTCTTACCTTAATCTCTAAGAACAAAATCCAATCTTCTTCAAGAACTAAGGGATTTCCAATTCTTCAAGTTTAAGAACATCAAGAACCTTAACCCAAGTATGCATAGTGTTCATTCATGGACTCCTTTTGTCCTTGAAGCTCAAGAATCCTTTTTCTAAATTCAAGTTATGGATTTTTTTATGAATTTCATGATTTGGACGCTCTTGTTCTTGTTGATAATGAGTAATTGAATTGTATTCCATGAATGAGTGCTAAATTCCATATGGGTTGATTTGTATAGGTACAGATTCATAAAATCCTATGACTAAACCCCTGCATGATTAAATTAGAATTGAATCATGACAGTTAATTGTTGTATGATGTTGTTTACATATTCTAAGCCTATCATGTGTGTGATTAAATGCCTAGATGAAGAAAAAGTGTCTAATTAGCATGATATCATGAAATCCCCATGTATGTACAATCTTATGCCTATCATATGTTTGATGAAATGCTTCAGTAAATGTATTATGATGATTATTATGTATTCAAGCAAGTCATTCTTTATCCGTTTTCTTCTATCGAATACTGGGGGTACTTGTACCCAAAACATTAGCTGTGTTCCTAGATCCATGTCATGTTTTCATGATACTCTCAGTCAAGCTATGAATCCTTAGACTCCAGACAGTCTTATGACTCAGAAAAATCTCCATGATCTCATGAACTCCGTCAGTTGTCAGATATCAGTAGCATTCTATCTGTCAACGAAATTCAGTAATTCAGCTCATGTTCAGTTCAGTAAATCATTTTCAATATCCATTCAGTAGGAAGTAGAAATTAGCACTGAGTGAAACCAAGGATGGGGACACACACCATCAGATGAGGGTGTGATCCTTAGCAGTCATCCTTGTATTCTAGAACTATGTAGCCAACATAGGTTGAGACATCAACACTATTGATGAGGGCTGATAAGGTGGATAAGCACTTTCAGATAATGGTCCCACCATTTTTATACAGGGGACACTCTCAAATGAGGGTCACCCACAGCTTGTCCTTACTAGTGGCACGGTATTGACACCCTTCTAATTGGGGTTACAGATTGGACCCCAAATCAGCTATAATGGCATATTAGGGGCAGATAACTACTTCCCATAGTTTCATGTTATAGAATCAGGACTATCAGATACAGTCAATTAGTCTCAGTAATAAAATTCAAATAGTTCTTCAGAATTCAGGACTGTCAGATACAGTTAACTCAGATATAGTTTGGAACTCAGATAGTTCCATTAGATTTAGAACTGTCAGATACAGTCACTCATATTTTCAGTCATATCAGTTATTAACATATCAGGTTATCAGTATTCAGAAGCAGTAATTATTTTATCACGTTGTCAGTTACAGTTACGTATTTATACATGCATTCTCACATTTATGTTAGACAGCCAGTTAGCGATAATCATGCATGTGAACCCTTGCATATAGCCTACCTTACATGTATACTCAGTACATTTCATTATACTGATGCATTTGCACTATGGTTCTTTCTTTTTATGTTACACCATAGGTTCAGAGACACGAGTTTCAGATCAATAGTAAATTTTAGTTTCAGCAGTCAGAGTCTGAAGTGAGTCCTTATCCTTCGAGGGCATGATTATTTCTTTACTATCTCATCGATTAGCTTATTAGTTGGAGTTAGTTGGGGACATATCCCATCAACTCCTTATTCAGATTATTTAGACATTAGAGGCTTTCAGACTTGATGCAGACTATCATATTTCAGATTTCAGTATTTTCAGTTTTGTTTTGGGTATTCTATTACCTCACTCAGATGTTTTATTATTCAAATTTTGTTTAGTATTGAACCTTATGGCCTTCCAGTGCATGTTTCCACATTATCATGTTATATTATGTAGTGTAAAGGTACAGATATCAGTCATGGGTTAGCTTGTGGTCCTTCGAGGTCATGAGCATCGTGTAGCATTTCAGGCACCAGGTTTGAGGCATTACAAGTCATCGTATAATAACTTGAACACTTACTAACTTAGAATCTTCATGAGCATCACCATACCCGAAGTTCACACCATCTACTGCTTCAACTCTTATTTCTATTAGCTCAATCTTCAAAGATCTACACTTAGATTCTAACACTTAACATGGATATCCCCAAACCTTTAATGAACCATACTACTTTTGTCACAGCCTAATGATATCACATCTCTAAACTTATATTTTTCCCTAAACTATGAGAATTAAAATCATACCAAAAAGGATCAATATCATCTATCCATAACCCCTTAACTTAGCTACTTAGAACACCATATACTATATAACTAGCCTCCTTCCACTTAGCAACTCAGGGTTACTACTAACCATAAACAACACGTAATAACCTTAGGAAATAATACAGCCCCATATCACCTTGGGTACACCTCTACATCATACTCACAACATTATACTTAATTATGAATAAATGAACCTAAACTCTTGCATATACTATTCCAGCTTACTAGATCACTTCCATATAACTAGCATTACTAACCGAGCAATTAATACTTCTATCTTAATGATCATCCAATGTTCAACTTAACATCTAGTGCTAAACATTATTTATGACCCAACCTTACTTACTATTCTCTCTTGGAAGCTATAAAATAAAGCATCAAGAAACACTAGTACACTAGAACCTCACAAGAATAACAATTGATCATATGATCATATGGCCTATCTTATTGTAATCCATTAGCACATCCTCACTCTAAATATCACTACTATTTACCCATCTATATGCCTAAATTTCTTTCTATCTCTATAAGTTTCAACAAATTCCTTGCAACCTCAAGACAAGCCTAAATTCACAGTACTCAACTACTAAATACTTTCATTAATGACCTATACTTTTCTAACACAATAAATACCATCAATAACTCCTTTCCTACTTTAACCAAACAATAATTCACCTTAACTAATAACTTATTCTCTACCTTCCACTAAACTAACATACGAGGACATATCACCTTACTACTAACTCGATTATATTCAAAAGTTTATCTATATACATTTGATCAATCGCCATTACCACCTTTCTTGTCACTACACATCTAAACCCATACTTCCAACTATAAGAAGGGCCTACCATTATGAATCATAACACTCAAGGTCATAACATCCCTCAAATACAAACTCTATTTAACACTTTGGGTTCATACTATCTCCTCTCACGAGCTCTATTTGTATTGAAGGGTTAATGAAGAATCTAAATACATATCTTATTTTGTATTAAATGAATAACTCAATTAGATAAGGACATAAGCTTTCAACTTAAGGGACTTACAACATAATAGCAATCTCCTCTCAAGCTCCTTGTGTGACTTCCAAACTTACTGATAGTAAATTTGAGAATATCATCTCGGGAGAAATTGGAATCTAGTAATTAGGTTATCTCAGAAGGTTATGGATAGATAATTATGGAGTTACATACAAACCAACAGAAGTTGCTAAAAGAATAACTTTACTATACAATCTTAAATTCTTTGTAGCCTCTCGAAGAAAAGTAGAGATATCTTTGTACCGTTCTGCATGACCCTTCTAGACACGGCTCAATAGACACCCTAGGACACTTGAACACTGTGCTCTGATGCCAAGTTTGTAATGCCTAAGACTACCCCCTGGACGTCACATGGTGCTTAGGACCACAAGTGACCCCAAGCTAACCCATAAATTGGCATATTATTAAGCTACTAAATTATAATATATTAAATACCTATTCTATGATGCGGAAATATAATCATGACAAAATTTGAGAGAAATTATATTAATGATACAATTTACAATCTAGTAAAAATTAAGGAGAGAACTAAAATTACATGACTGGCTTTGACTGACATCTTTGAAGCCTCTACTATACTGACTTTAGGTAGCTGGGACATGCCTCCAAATACCACTAATCAATACATATGGAGAATCAAAATACAACACAGTATATAAACTAAATCTAACTGGAGTTCCTGAAATAGGAGAACTCATCACTTGTTTGCTGAAAGTTGCAACTGTCTAATTATGATGCATAGGTTACCACTGGTACCTACATTATGAGACAATGTAGCACATAGACATATATGTGGAACAGTACTTCTGGAATGTACTAAGTATGTAGGGGTGAATGCATAAGTAAAATGATAACTCAATATATACTTAGATTTTCAAGCAATGCATGTTAAGTGTAAATGACTCACCTCAGGCTTGAATAAAACACGTACTGTGAAATCATAAACATGAATAATAATGAATAATGACAAACTTTGTGAGCCATAATACTTAGTTATGTAATATATAATGCATGCTAAGTGTAGATGATTTACCTTGAGCTTGAATAAAATTGAAAGCTGAAAATCATAAAACATGACTAATAAAGCATTCTGAATAAACCTTGTGAGTCACAAACTTAGTTTCTAAAAGCTCTACTTTTAATATTTATTAGGGAGGTTCTTATAACCTACATACACCGTGTGATCTATCATGGAGTCTGACGTCTTACCCACAGAAGGTAGAGCTCACGCTGGGAAAAGCTGTCCTACCCTTGCCATCAGAGTAAGACCTAAACTAGAGTGATCACTATACTAAACCCACTTATAAGTATTAAAACCTATGGTGGCACATAGTTTTGGGACATGATATCTTGGAATCATACCCAACTCAACGATAAATACTACTTCCATACTTATATGCTCGGACTTTAGGAAAACTACCTTAAAATAGCATAAAGGTTTATAATTATGGATTCCATCTCTTAGATCAGGATGAAAAGATCCATATTTCCTTAAATCTTGGTAGAAAACCATCAAGAAACTTAAGATCATAATCTTCTTGAAAACTCAACTTATTCTTGATATGAACTTTTCAAATAAAACTTAAGAGCATGATCTTCTTTAAATCTTAATACTTAAACTTAGGTCTTAAAACCTATGCTTTAATCTCAAGTCAATACAAAACAAAACTTCATGCTCATTAACAATCTTGAAAATACTTCAACAATATCAAGTCAAGATAGTGCAATCTCATTCACACTGTAAATCATGTAAATTAAAAGCATAAACAAAAGCGCTTCTTGATATACCAAAAGCTTTAAATCTCATGAAAATCAAATTCTTCAAGAATATACAAACTTGGGTATGAACCCTACTTCAAAACAAGTGAATTAAATCTTAAAACAATGCAATTTAGGCACAAGGGTGAAAAGATACCCTTGTTATAGCCCCACATACCTTCATGGACTTGACTTGGTGGAGAAACCTTGACCTTGAAAGCCATGGAGATACATAACTTTTTGCACGGATATCGCATTAAAGAGAAATTGGTATTATTGGAAAGCTAATTAAATTATCTATAATATAATGGGTCTTGATCAGAAAAATTCCACATATATCAAAAGTTATTCAAGTTCAAAGTTTACCCTTGTAAAATCGAATACCAAACTTGGGATGAATCAAAGGCTCTTAGCTCAATTTTACTCTAAGTGATTTCTATGAACACTTTTCATCTAATAAGAACTTCACACACTAGGATAAAGATCATGACAGATGCACTCAAATTGTAAATCAAGAACTTGACTAAAAAACCTTCACTAGATGCAATGATATGCCCATCTTTATACCCACCGCGACGCACCACTATCGCGGTGAGGTTCTGGAATTGAAATCTAAAGGTGATCCAATCCTCATCTAAAAATTCTTAATCTTCCCCTAGACCTACTTTTTACTTCCCTAACATAAATTAACTTAAAAACTTACATCTCAAGATTGGGAATGTCAGTTTAAAAACCCTCAAAGTTAAGAGGCCAAAAATAAGAATAAGTCCCCAACACTTAGTGAAACTTTTAGGTTCTAAGCTTCTTATGCATGCACTATGAGCTGAACTGAACTAGTAAAAGTTTGGGGTATTACACTTGACCTGTCAGAGTGTTAATAATGGTAGATATGTAGGCTACTAAGGAAAACTCCAACCCAGTGTGTCTAAAGTAAAGGCTTCTTATGACAATAAAAGCTAAAGGTACAAACTCTTATGCACTCACTATGGAAGAGATGGACATTTAAAGGAAAGATGTCTGCACTAGATTATGGCAAAACTAAGAAATACTGAATACATTCAATAGGAGAGTGCTCATCCTAGAAGTTATGAGTCTCTGAGAATGGTCAAAAGGAACTCTCTACCTAGATAAGCCAAAAGAGATTTAATTATTCTATTATCCTACTACTGGGAACTCAGACTCAAGTAGTTTCCTAAATTTAACAAGTGATCATGATTCAAGGCATGAGAAGGGGATTACAGTTAGGAATAGCTCATTGATTGAAAAAGTTCAAATCTCTTTGAAAAAGCGTCTGACTGTGTTCTCTCTCTCTTAAGACACTTCAGGTGAAGTTGTCTTACTAAGAAAAGATGATTTCAAGGACCTATTTTTGGCATATGTGAAGCTTATTCTCAAAAGTAAGCCCAAGAATAAACCTTAAGATTTGATGAATCAAAATACCGTGGAGAATATAAAAAAGAAAATTTTATGGATTGACACAATAGGTACATGTAGTTCCCACTAAGTCAGAATTATTAATCCTTGTTGGTACTGAAAATGATGAGCAAAAGGATAAAAGATGTAGTTAAGTCTTGATTATCAAGGACCTGGTCCCTAGGAAATTCATCTCAGAAGGAAAAGCTTCAGCAGCTTGAATAAAGTCAACTCTAGGACGTAGTCCTCAGACCTATATTTAGAACAGGTTGTAGAACAAGAAGGGTGTGTAGAGCCAAAAGGAAAAAATAAATTGGTCAAATCAACCTGACCTAACAGGTGAATTAATGCCTCTTGACAAAATTATCTATTCTTAGGAGACGAGTATCCTTTATAAGGTAGGTGCATTTTAGACTAACTCAGTACTATACCTTTATGGGTATGCACCTATGGGAACAACTTAGGAAGTAAACTAATGTGACTTGGACAAATTTAAAGATTCACTCAAAAAGGAGAAGGATCCATCTTATCTCTCAGGTTAGTATCACTGTAGTATGCTTTAATAGCCATAAAATATACTATCTGAGAAAGTCATGTATCTTTTCCTTCCCTTAATAAAGTTGTCAATTTACTTGTAAAATTAAGAGTCACTCTTATTAAAACCAAACATGTCATCTAACAAAGACGAACATTCTCTGATGACAACAATCACCTCTTCAAATGTCTAAAATAGTATATTTAGCAGTTTGAGTCTCAACTCATCTCTAGTTGCCTCCACTATAACTAAACTAATCCTTCTCATTCTCTTTCACCCAGAAAACTAAATTGAATATTTTGTCATTAAATATCTTGATCCTTCAGTGACCAAAGCCATAGAAAACTTCATTTTAGGTCCTCTAAGTCAAAGTTTGGTAACCCTATTAGAATTAGGCATACTCTCATAACAAGTGAAAAGGAAGAAATCATCTACCTAGTTCTAGGAAGAAAAAATTGCTATTAAAGGATAGATACAAGTAATGAGACCAAATAAAGAGATGAAGAATGTGGGTGGTTAAAAATGGAATAAATTACTGATGATTTAGAAATTTCTCCCAGGAGAAGAACTCTTGATCCCAAAATATGTGAGAAAAAAGAAGACATGAAATGCTATATGGGTACCTCCTCAACAAAGTATTTGATCACTTTGGGGTACTTGGGAAAAAGAGATCACATGGAATAGCCAAGCTTATATTCTATCTAAACAAAACTTATGGAGAATGTAAATCAATCTGAATTGTAAGTTGTTCAAAAGAGAAGTTGGGATTGGAAATAGAGGAGTTAAGAATCAAGTCAACTATCAAATATGCTATATAAAATGTATTTGACATTGCTGAATCAAAGGCTATCCTCTGAAGGACCAGGTGCCACTGATGAACATGCAGCTGAAAATGTAAAACTCCAGGCAAGATTAGCCAAATTGAATATTGAAGTGAAGATCCGTACCAAACTGTTGGTAGATACTCTCAGTACTATAGATGTAAGAATAAAATATTTCTTAAGTCCTTTTCACCCAATCCTTCTTTCACCTGAGCCATGTTATCCTCATTCCCTCATCAACCTTGTATCAGTTCCATATCTTGGTTCTCATATTGGTTTTTAAAGATAGTTATCTTCTGATGATTATTTTAGCCTTTTGTATTAGTACTGACTATTATGAGTGAATGAATATTTGGTTTGTGGATTCTATTTATCTCCTTACTTTAAAGTTATTCTACATGTCATTGTTGCCCCAATGGATATGAGTTAACTAATATGTGCTTATATTTACTCTTGGTTTACTGTTAATCCTTTTCAATGATGCCAAAAAGTAGAATATGGAGTTTATGCTGTAGGGACTAGACACACCACCAAGTAAATTGAGATACAAACATACACCTGAAGAGAGACACTGATAGAGGGAAGTTTGTAAATGTACAGGCACCAAATAAAATAAAGGTGCATAGTAACAGGGGGAAGTTTTTACTATAAGATGATAACAAGGGACCAGGTCTATGTATTTCATGATGAAAAAAGAATGATGATAGAGAGAGCATTCATCCTCAGGTGGTAATCACTCAGATTAAATATGTTGATTGTGCACTGATGCTCAAATTGTATGGTTTGGTTTATCATTATCAAAAGGGAGAAATTTTGTTATATGTAGTTTTAATGATGAGCATTTAAACTAGAAGGGACCAAGTCCCTGTATATGCAAGGTACAATGCAGTTGGCACACACGCTTTTTGCACAGTTTTGTCATCTTGTGTAACAAAATTGCAGGTGCTATTTGATGCTATTTTTTATCGACTTGGATAGTTGGTCTAATGATATTCCATCCCTAATCATCACCCAACTATAAAAGAAAAGAGAATCCTCTTCAACAATTGGTTTTTTCCTAATTCTAAAGAGTGAAAGTGAGGCATCCAAAACCCTATTTAAAGATTGCTCAAGCACTGCTTATGTTCTTAATCTTGTATGTTTCTTAAAGAGTGAGTGTGTGTTTTTGAGTGTTGATTTATAAAATAATTACTCAAAGCTATAAGAGTAATGTCTTGTTTTCTAGTTGAGAGTGCTACTTAGGCAGATTTGCCTAATATTTGAGACTGATTAGAGCTAATTAGTATGGGGGTAGTCCTTGGTATAGTTAGCAAAATGAGCAGGTAGTAGAGTTGCTGCTAGTGCAAAGATCCTACAATTAAGCGGTAATTTGTACTATAATCAGGAGGTTGGTTATAGTGGATTTTGTTAGTGCTTTTGAAAGCAAGCCATGGTTTTTCCCGTGTTAGGTTTCCATATCAAAATCCTTTTATTCTTTACTCTTTCTGCACTGCCTTTAGCTTTCTTGCACTCTATTATTTGATTGTCTGTGTTTTATTCTAAGGGACCTAGTCCATTACTGTGCGGAGCAACCCAAAATGGTTTCAACATAAGTTTTTATTAAGAGATTTATGAAGGGTTTTAGTTCTTTTGCGGCTCCTCTAAATGAGGTCATTAAGAAGGAGAAGCTTTCCATATGGGGTAGAAAACAAGAGGAAGCCTTTAGAATCTTGATAGAGAAATTTAGTTCCACTCTATTACTTCAAATTCCCAACTTTGAGAAGATGTTTGAAATTGAGTTTGATGCTAGTAAAGTATGAATTGGTGCGGTCTTGATGCAAGAAGGGGAACCTATAACATACTTTAATGAGAAATTAAAAGGATCTCTATTCAATATTCTACCTATGACAAGGAACTCTATGCCCTAGTGAAAACTTTAGCAAATTAACAGCGTTACTTGTGGCATTCTGAGTTTGTGATTAGAACCAATCATAAGGATTTGAAGCATATTAGGGTCCAAAATAAGATTAATAAGAGACATGCTAAGTGAATAGAGTTCATTGAGTCTTTTCCTTATATGATTAATTATAAGAAAGGTAAAGATAATATTGTGGCGGATGCTTTATCTAGAAGATATGCACTGATGAATACCTTGAATTTTAGGTTGATGGGTTTAGACAGTTTGAAGGAGTTATGTTCTAATGATGATGATTTTGGAAAGGTCTTTGGAGAGTGTCAAGTGAGCTTAAATAGGTGTGTACAAGTTGTTAAGGAGCGAAATAAAGTTATAACTCCTAGATTTCAATTGAAGGAGGGCTACTTGTTTAGAAATGGAAAACTTTATGTGCCTATGTCTTCATAGAGAGAGTTATTAGTGAAAGAAGCACACAATAGAGGTTTGATGGGTAATTTTGGAGTGTCAAAAACCTTATATATTCTTAGTGAACATTTCTTTTGGCCTAAAATGATAAGAGATGTGGAAAGAATTTGTATTAGGTGTTTGGATTATAAGCATGCTAAATATTGTACCCAACCCTATGGCTTGTATACTTCTTTGACTATTCCTATCAGTCTATGGCTAGATATTTCCATGGATTTTGTTGTTGGCCTCCCTATGACTAGGAATGGTAAGGATAGTATCTTTGTTGTCATGGATATATTTTCAAAAATGGTTCACTTTATTTCTTGTCATAAAAGTGGTGATGCGTCTCACATTGCTACTTTATTTGTTCATAATGTGATGAAATTGCATGGTATTCCCCAAATAATTATTAAGGATAGAGATTCAAAATTTCTTAGTCATTTTAGAGGTGTTTGTGGGGAAATTTAGGAATCAAATTTCTATGTTCTACTTCTTGTCATCCTCAAATGGATGGTCAAACCGAGGTGGTTAATAAAACTTTAGGTAACATGCTTAGACCTATGGTTAATGAAAATTTAACTTCTTGGGAGGATCAATTTCCATTAATTGAGTTTTCATATAATAGAATTATTTAGAGATCTATTGGTACAACTCTTTTTGAGTGTGTTTATGGTTTTAATCCCTTAACTCTATCTGGTTTAACTCTTTTGCATAAAGTATGTTATTATAAGTGTAGATGCAAAAGCTAAGGCAAAAACTATGAAGCGCATCTATGAGAAAGTAAGATTGTAAATTGAGAAGGTCAACAAAGATGCAACCAAAAGATCCTACAAAGGACAAAAAAAGTCACTTTTGTACCCGATGATTGGGTATGGGTTCACTTTGAAAATAGAGGTTTCCAAACAAAAGGAAGAACAAGATTATGCAAAGATGAGATGGATGTTTTCAAGTGCTTGAGAATATTGGAGATAATACTTACAAAGTGGAATGACCAAGTGAGTATTTGGTCCGTAATGTCATCAAATTAGTGATTTATCTCTTTTTGATGTAGGATTGGTGAATTTGAGGAAGAATTCTTTTGAAGAAGAGGAGAGTGATGTACATCAAAGTGACGCTACTTCAAGAAAGCCTTTCACAAGAAGTGAAGCTAAGGACCTTCAAGCATTTCAAGATTTATGGATGAAGATGGAATCTTTGGAAGGCTCCAATATGGATGACTTAAAGATATCTAATATTGTAAGTGTCTATCGGGCAATTTGGTCTTTCTTTACTTCTTTTAACCCTTAGTATAAATAGTTAGCTATTAGGGTTGAACAACTAGTTTTTAAAGATTTGATATTTGTGCCTTCTTTCAGAGCTTGAAAAAACTTTGTTGATTTTCAACACTTTCCTAGGACTTTCAAGTAAGGTTACTACCTTCTTGACGATTCTAATAGATTTGGTGCTTTAGTTCCCAATTGTCTGGTGTTTTGGTTAGTTTCACCATTACATCTTTCAGTTGTTTGAATCTAATTGTGTCTACCATTCTTTAATTTTTATCTTTAATTTCTATCTTGCTTCTATTTTCTTGTTTCACATTAGTAGGACCTGCTTAATCAACATTTATAGAGGGTACAACCACACTTGACAATGTTGTGATAGATCACGAGCTTGTAGAAAGTTATGGCCAAAAACATGTATCCCCTAAATGTTTTATGAATGTTGATATTAGAAATGTATATGAATCTATAGAATCAGTTCCCTTACAATGATCTTAATATAGTTTTACTTCCCTATTAAGATGGTGACTTGGGTGAGACTTGTGATACTACATGTAACACCTCAAATCTGGTATCCGGAATGCTACACGGTGCTCATGACCTCTAAGGACCATAGGCTAACCCATGACTGATATCTGCAACTGGACACTGCATAATATACTGTATAAATGCAGAAAAAGGCTAAAAGGCCATAAGGTTCAAATATCTGATAAAACATAACATCTGGAAAAATGGTATATCAATGCCAAAACAAAACTGAAATAACTGTCTGAACATGCTATAGACTGGAAGCTTCTAAACTATCTAAAAATTGTGGAGTTGATGGGGCATGTCTCCAACTAAATCTAGACTACTGAAATAAAAATTAATAATATAATCGTGTTATCCTCGAATGATGAGGACTAACTGCTAGACTGGCTGCTGAACGTCTGATCTACAAAGGATGCTCTGGAGCTCGTGCTTCTAAACCTATGGTATAAAACACCATAGCGCAAATGCGTCAGTACGATTGAATGTACAAGTATGGAAGTGATGTAGGCTGAATTCAAGGGGTTTATACGCATGAACAATACTAACTAACTGAATAACATGAACGTGAGAACACATGCATGAATACGTGAACTGTAACTATGATTATGACATCACTAAATCTGAATACTGATAACATAAGTTTTTGTATAACTGATATACTATTATCTAAATGACTATGTCTGAAAGCCTTATTTCTGATGGAACTAGCTAAATTTTACACTGAACTTGGTAACTGTATCTGACAGTCCTGAATTCTGTAGAACTATCTGAGTTCTATTACTAAGACTGAGACTATAACTATGGAAAGTAGTCATCTAATCGACATGTCCCAAATAAGCTATTATAGCTGAGTTGGGGTCTAATTTGTAACCCCAATTGGAAGGGTGCCAATACCGTGCCACTGGTAAGGATAAGCTATGAGTAATCCCTCATCTAACAGGTACTCTAAGGAGAATGGTGGTACCCTCATATATTAGGTTAAGCCACCTCATCTACCCTTAACTAGCAGGTTTGATGTGTCAACCTACGCTGGCTACGTAGTTCTAGAGTGCAAGGATTGCTTCTAAGAGTCATACCTTCTAATAATAGGTAAGTTCCCATCCTTGGGCTCAAACGGTGCTGAATCCTACTCCCATCTGAATAGATACTGAACATAATTAACTGAATTGAACTGGACTGCGTTCATTGAGTTCCGTTGACTGATGGAAACCTACTAAGATTACTAAATTTTTGAGATTACTGAGTTTACTGAGTTTTTCTGAGTCACATGACTGACTGAGTTCTATGAATCATGGCTTAACTGAGAGTATCTGAAAAACATGACACTGGCTTTAGGCACACAGCTAAATTGTCGGGTACAAATACCCCTAGGACTCGATAGCATGGAACTGACAAGACATGACATTTTTTGACACATGACCATAGTCAACAATTCATGGTACAATCATTGGGGATTTTCATGAAGTATTGGCATACTATAAGCTTACACATGAATAGGAATACATGTAAATATATCATAATTTCATAAGATTAATCTCATGAGCATTACATCAATCCATTACAAAGTATAACAATAATGTGGGAGTCATATTGAACATAAGGGAGAGACATGGATTCATCAATTTTGGTCACAAATGATTCATAAGGCATAATTCCTATTCTCTTAGGCATTTTATCAAACACCTTGTATGCATATCTTTAGGCTTAGGCATGAATATTCAAATAATACATCATGGTAATATTTTACACTTCTAATGCTAGAATTTCAACCACATACTAACATATTTTCATGATAGTCGTTAAAGACTTCAACTTGGAAATCAAACAACAACATAAACATGGACATAATTTAATTCATACCATGGAATCCAAATTTTATATTTCAAATAGGGTTCTTGAGCTTCATGGGTGAAAGGAACTGATGCATCAACACTTGACATACCTGGGTAGACGATTTCTTAAAGATTGGTGGAGGAAAGCGTGAATTCTTGACTTGGAATTAAACACCTAGGGTTTCTTGTTATTGGGGATTGATCTTTGAGAGAAGCCTTAATTTGGTGTTATAGATGAATAATGAAGTTATAAGCACTGGTCTGGTATAATTAGGGGTTAAAACGGATAGAAAAAAACCTAAATAACCTTTTAAAAATGGCTTAAAATTGCTGGTCGGAAGTGGCAACGGTTTGGGTGGCGGTCCGTCGCTGGCTCGACGGTCCGTCGGTCCATCCCATTGTACTTGACCAGAACCTGAACTTTCTGCCTCGTCTATGATGGTTTGGGCAACGGTCAATCGATAGCTTGACGGTCCGTCGGTCCTGACCATCACACTTGGTTAGAGGATTAGTTTACTTTCTTAGACGCGATGGTTTGGACGACGGTCCGTCGGCCTGACCTTTACTTCTGGAGACTAGATTTGACTTAAAGAAAGTTTGGGGTATTACACTACAGTCAGCTATTCCCTCTTAATTAATGGTGCTGAATTTTGTCCAATAAAAAAGGTTTCAGACAAGGGGAACCAATGTCTCTTTATTTTTCCATCATAGTTATGGACTACCTGAATAGATCTCTCAAGCAATTAAGTCATATTCCAAATTTTCACTATCATTGAAGATGCTCAAACTTTAACTAACACATATTTCCTTGCTGATGATCTTCTCTTATGCTGTAGAATAGATAGACTGTCCATCGAGAGACTTTGAAAGCATTTGATCACTTCATAAAAGTCTCAGGTTTACAAGAAAAAATAGAAAAGAGTGTTTTTTATGGTAGAGGTTTCAGGATTCATTCAAGCCTCTGATATTATAAGAATAAGTTTATATTGGGAGAAATATCCTTCAAGTATCTAGGGGTTGCATTGTCTTCCAAAAAGCTTAATATTCAATAATGCCTACCGCTGGTGAAGAAGATAGTGTCCATAATTAGATGTTGGTTAACAAAGTTATTATCATATAATGGCATAATTTAATTGATTAATAGTGTCCTCTTTGAAATGCAAACCTACTGGGATCAGGTTTTTTCATTACCAAAAGGTTATTAGCATGGTCACAACTGCTTGTATAATCTTCTTATGTACTAGCAACACTGATATCTCAAAAGAAGCTCTTGTAGCTTCGGAAAAACTATGACTTCCTACGTTAGTGGGATGACTAAATATAATTGAGATTGAGTCTTAGAATAGATCTACTATCTATAAATTGGTATGGGCTCTTTCTTATAAAAAAGACTCTGAGTGCAATGGATTCATAGTTTTTATATCAAAAATAAGGATATGACACTTATAAAGACTCCTAAACAAGATTTTGGGCTAGTGAGGAAAATTTGTTGTGCTAAATATTCAGGTTACAATCGTAGGGACTTTTAGCATCAAGAAACTTTACACTTCATTTATTCCACAACTACCAAAGGTAACGTGGAAGAATCTAGTTCTTTGCAAAGTGCTCATTGCCAAGCACTAGTTTATCTTATGGTTTTACTATACACCACAAGCTTGTTATTATTGATAGGATCACCAAGTGGGGCATTTAGGTATCCAAAGATTGTGTCCTATGCAAATCTACACAGGTTGAAATATTAGATCGTATCCTATTTGAATGCTCATGTTATTGATGTATATGATCTTCTTTACTCCAATGGATAGGAATCATAAGACAAGTAGGTTATTGGACTTAAGATATCCACTGGATTGCCGGTTAATTCAATAACAATAGATAAAGGGCCAGAATTTTAGAATTCTTATTAGCAACAATTCTATACAAAATTAGGACTGACAAAAATACAAGATAATTTGAAAACAGAGAGAATACTACTGGCAAAGTACTTTGAGAAGTTTCTTTGGAGTTGCATATTAGGGGTCAGAGTAATTTTAAACAATCTAGCCTGTTAAATTCCTTAAACTATTACCATGTATAAGCTATAGTTTCAGTTCTAATTTTATTCTTTATTAGCTTACGCTAGGAGAGTTATGTATTAAGTAGACTATGAATAGCTCAATAGTACAAAAGGATCTAACTGTGTAAAACTATTTAATTTGTTGAATAAATTTTTTCCTTTTCAACCAAAAAATGTAGTCTGCTCTAAAGTGAGGTCTTGATGATGTTGTCGAAAAGAAATTTCACTCAATAAAAATAAAAGCACGTTTAGTATCAGTACTTAAGAAACAACAGTGTACTAGTAGGGTCATCGACAAATTCAAAATAAGATGTGTGAACAAGCAACAATAACATAGTAAACAAGAACAAATATGAACACCTACCATATAACTTTATGTCAATTATGTGATGCTCAACCTTTTCATCTAACACTATAAAATTCAATCAAGTGCAAGATAATATAGACAATAACCCATGTAAACAACTATAACTACTAGAACAACTAAGTCAAAAAATAATGACTCAAAAATAATGAGTTATACCATGACTCAAATACATAAATAACTAGACAACTAAAGAGATATGTCTGTCACTTGTAAATTCAGCTAGGGCCACTCAAGATCCAATTCAACAATAATAATAACAATGATTATAAACCTCAGTTCACTCAAGGAGACAAATATAACAATTCAATAAGTAATACTAGTCAACTCAAGGAATTGATACACTTACCAATACCTTGCACACACATGCTAAGGGTTTTTTGATCTCACACTAGCCATGACTTGTAGAGGACGAGTACTTGACTATCTACCAAAATCACAGAAATATAGTGCTTACCAACCTTATATAAACCAATCCCGTGAAGATATTCAAATACATGTACATTTCATAAATATAATATAAATCTAGTGAAAATGTCTAAATATCGGTACTTCACATAATATCAACAGATATAACAATGACCACAATCATACTAAGCAAATAAAAACCATATTTGTAAAATCAATAAGCCATTAATAAAACCTCATTAGATGTGATTAATATTTAGGATATCACTTAAAAAAATTACTTTTTGAACATGAATTGTAACACATATATAGAGAAATAGTTAACACATATCAGTCAAGTTGGATTTCAAGTACGTTAAACATTAACTACCTAAATTAAAGCTTGTACCTTTGATGATACTTTTTGTAGTTATGTATAATTCCATCATTACAAATTTCAGACTAAAATTCTTTTGAATTTGAAGATATAAATTTTCAACTGGACTAATTTTGAATAAACTATGAGCAAAGTGTGGTCTAGGGAAATTGAGCAACAAATTAGATAAGTCTGGTGGTGTTTTGATTTAATTTGTAGCTATATAAGATGATAATGAACCCATATGATTTTATAAATTGAATATGGGTAAGTATAACTCTCAGAATGGATCTTAGCATAGAGGGTATCGTTTGGGATGTCTTTGATTTAAGGTGTGTTGTGGAAAAAGAGGGTTTTGGGAGAAATTGGACATTCCCCCCTACCCATGTATATAGAGAAATGTGCATGCATCTATAGAGACATGCCTAAAAGCAAAGAAAATCCCGCTATAGCGCATAGTCAACATGGTCAATTATCCCTATAGTGATGTGTGTTGCAGTAATGATATTGCATGCGCTATAGTAATATAAATAGTTGTTTTATTCTAAAATCTCCCAAAATGGTTTTATTCTAAAATATGTTTTTGGGAAAGGTAAAGGCGACTTTGGGAAAAAATCATCATTTTTCTTGCTAAGGTAAGGAATTCATCCTCATTAACTAGTAATTTGATAATCTAGTTTTAGAATTATTAGTATATGTAGTTCAGGGAGGGTTAAAGGATGATTTAATTTTATTTTTTGGGACAAGGAATTAATTTAAATATAAAATTATTGGGTTTGGGTTAATGATCATTAAATTACCCTTGCATGTCGATAATTCTCTAATTTATCCATGAAATTTGTATTTTTATGCAAATTATGAAAGAAAAAACATAGAATAGGGAGAGAATGATCATGAAATTGGACTTAAGGGTTTGGAATGAGTTATAATCCCCTATAGGATAGGTTATTTCACATTATGTGTTCAGTCTTTATCTCTAGGCCAAAACAAGCAAAAATTGAATGAAAACAATGACCATGCATGCCTGGTTTAAGGTAAGTAATATTTACGTAGTTTAATCTAATGTGTGATATATGTATATGTTAAATATTTCTTATTATTTCTCACTTGTGCATGTTAATTTGCGTGCGATCACTTTTCAAACAAACTTCTTTGTAAAACAAATGGCTATTTTAATTGTTGGTTAGTATCTTGTTTTATATTATTTTGTCATACTCTATGGATGTTTGTGATGAATTCCCATAATTAGAAATTATCATAATTTATTGTTGGAATAAGCTTGATAAATGCTAGTGTCTAAGATTAGGTACATAGATAGATCATGACAAGAGGGTGGTTATGATACCCTCAGCGTATACGTACCAAGTATATTTTAGTTTAACGGTTTCATTACTGAACTAGGTATTAAACCTATATGTTGTTGTATTTGATTGATTTGTCTTGACTTGACTGATTCCCATACTTGTAGATATCTTTGACTTATTTCTAGCAATTCGATACTACTTAAATATTATGTGTTTCTTAAGGTTTATGACATGAACCGAGGCTAACCCCTAGTCATAACACGATGCTTAAGGCCACAATTGACCCCAACCTAACCTATGATCTGGTACCTGTTATGAGCACTGGATGAAATATTAATGAAATAACATGTGTGGAAGATAAACTGATGAAATATTGATAAACAATACTATCATGTCTGAACAACTGACAAAGAAACTAAAACAAGTCTGAAAGTCTAAACACTAAACTGATTGTCTGTATGAAAGCCTCTAAAATCATAAGGAGTTGATGGGACAAGTCCCCAACTAACCCCGACTGACTGAACATAATGAAATATTGGAATAGTTATAATAAAATTTCACGTCCGAGATTGTAAGGACTCACCACTACTACTATTGAGTGACACTGAGCTAACTAAGAGCAGACAGAAAACTGAGCGTCCGAACCTATGATATAATACAACATAGTGAAAAAAAGAGTATGCGATTAGTACTTTGAATGTCCTAGTACATGAGGTAAGGGCTAACTAAAATACCTAAGAAAACTAAACATGGATGCATGAACATGATATAGTAATAATGTATGACCAAGAATATGGAGCCTAGGACTTAGGGCCTAGCACTCTATCCTGATTTCCTTACCTAAACTTAGGCACTGGCGCACTTACTGAAAATGGGACTGGAGCTAAAAAAATTTTGAGAAACTAAGAATGATTTCCACCTCCAGACCTCGGTTGTGAAAAGTTGAAGCTACCATTTCTTGCCCTCTTATTCTCTCTTTTCTTCTCTTTGAGGTTATTCTCCTCAATCTACAAAGCATGAACAGTTAGCCTAGAAAGTTCCATCTTATTATGAACATAAAAGTCCTACACTTCTTGACTATACTATCTATACACCAGACATAAACTTACTTATGCTGGACTTGTAGTCAGCCACTATAGTCGGAGAATACCTTGCTAACTGAGTGAACTTTAGTGGGTACTCCCTCACTCTCATGCTACCCAACTTTAAATTTGTAAACTCCTGAACCCAAGATTTCCTCAACTCTAGTGATAAGAACCTATCTAAGAAAGTCGTGGCAAACTCCCCCCATTCTATGGTCCTGCATCAACACTCATATTCTCATTCTACAGCTTAAACCAGGTATGAGATACTCCCTAAAACTAATACAAATCTAAGTCTACACTCTCACCAAAAGTGACACTCATGATATCTATCACTTTTTGCACCTCATCTAGAAACTCTTGAGGATCCTCCTCAGACTTTAATCTAGAAAACAAGGTGGGATTTGTTGGAGTAAAATCCTGGATTCTAGCTGTAGTTGTATTAAACAATGGATTGGATGGAGCAATAGCCTGCTGGTTTTCTGAGCGACTATAGAATGGGGCAAAACCGTGAAAGTGGCCCTGAACTCGGTGTAGAAAACATAGTCATTCAGGGGATCTTTCTGAATATGTAGTGGTGTGGGTTAATTCTTGTTCCTTCTTTCATTATTTTTTCTAGGGGCATTTTCTATAAATGGAATGAAGGATAAGTTAGAAAAAAGAGAATTTAATAAAGCTTATACTCTTTTGCATGTCATGAATACTAAATGAAGGGAAACTTTCCTAAAATATCTCGTAGCCTCTTGTCCATAAGTGTGGCACGCTTTACCTCCATGTACAAGACTCTACTTAATGTGGCTTTCAGATACCCTAGGATACTTTAAAACCTATCTCTAATACCAAGTTTTGTCATGACTTGCGACTACCCCTAGTCACGATAAAATGCTTAAGTCCATAAGTGACCCCTAGCTAACCCATGATCTGGTACTTGCAGTGAGCACTAGATAAATACTAATGAAATAACATGTGCAGAAGATAAACTAATGAAATATTGATAAACAATACTAGCATGTCTGCACAACTTACAAAGATACTAAAACAAGTATGAAAGTCTGAACAGTAAGCTGACTATCTACCAAAAAGCCTTTAAAATCATAAAGAGTTGATGAGACAAATACCCAACTAACCTCGGATAACTGAACATAAAGAAATACTGATATAGTTGTAATTACATGTCACATCCTTGATGGATGAGGACTCACCACTATTGTTGTAGGGTAATATTAAGCTGACTAAAAGAGGCTGGGAAACTAAGCATCTGAACCTACGTTATAAGACAACATAGCAAAAAAAAGAGTATGCAATCAGTACTTTGAATGTATTGGTATGTGAGGTAAGATATAACTAAAATACAAATGGAAACTAAACATGGATGCATGAACATGAAATAGTAATAATACAAACTTAAGTAAAGCATGAACTAAGATAATTTGTACAACATGAGTAACTAAATATCTGATTCTTGTTCTCTCAGTCATGTAAACTTGATCTGATATAGCTTAAATACTGAACTGAGACTGTTAGAGCTGAGTACAACCAACATACCCCAACCTGAGCTATCTGGGTCCAACCTGTAACCCAGTTGGAAGGGTTTTGGTACCTTGAAAAGGGTACTAATAAATGGCTAATGATGTGGATCCAAAAGGCTGATGTCCCAAAGGATGAGGGTATCATTCCTAACAGTTGGGGGACCCCTCATAATCAATGATGGCACGTAGGTCTAGAACTTAGGGACTACAACTAATGACTCATGCCTAACTAACTGAGGAGCCCTCATCCCTATGTTTACTCAATGCTAAGTGTTACTCTCATTTGAACGACACTAGTATTATTATTACTTTAAAATGATATGATACTATACTGATAAGTGCTCAACATAAACATGATGATCTGAATATGATGATAAAACCATGGTCTTAATGACTTGTTACTTGAGAATAAAATCATGTAAAAACACATCGGGATCAAATTTTCATAACCTGCCAACACTGAATGATACTAAAATATGATAACAACACTTAAAACAGTGGTATAAATTCATAGATCAAAGGCCCAAAGCATAAGACACTTCAATTAAGTAGTGAGAAACAAGTAGTTGAACATGGGTATGTGTTAAACTTGAGAAAATAATGTATCTGTATGGTTTAATTCATAACTTGATGAGTTAACATGAAATCAATTGAATATAACATAGGTAATTGGAATTCAAAGCATGAAATAACCTAATTTACATGGGAACACCTGTTGACATGGATTGAATTCAAATAACTAATAAAACATGGATTAAATTCATGATTTACATGGATAATTTCTCAAAGAAGATTTAAAATCCATACTTGAATGAAAAGGGAATTATGGGAGTTAATGGGTGGAAGGAACCTATTAATGAACATTCGACATACCTTAATTGGTTGAATTCTTGAAAAAAACTTGAATTTGCAACTTGAATCCTTGAATTCTTTAGGAAGAAAGCTTGAACTTCTTGTTCTTGATGGAAGGGAAAGGCTTTACGTAAGTTATCTGATGGAGAATAGGAAAATAATGCCCTTTTTAGTGTTATAAATCGTGTATTGCATGTTTGGGGTAAGGGGTAAGGACCTAAGTACCCCTTGAACATTTTGATAAAACACTAGAAAAATACAGCATCCGCAAAGTCCCCACGATGGCTTCTGCGGTGCGGCCCTTTTGCAGAGTCTTGCTGCCTCTGTGGTCCAATAATGCACCAAACCCCTTCCAAAAATTATAAAATTCTTCTGGGACACCCCTTTATCATCCCTAAACATGTTCAATGAAATAATCAATGTCTCGGGTTCGGGAAGTCTAAAATAAAATCCATGAAATCTTTGGGTCTTGAAATTGACTAAGTCCCTTTTTAATTAGTGTAAAATTCGTGCCTTGGACCCCTTAATGCACAACTAAGCTTTGAACCAGGCATGTGATCTTACGGGGTATTACAGTTTAATATGATAATCATGCATTAACTCGTTGTACCACATTGGGGTTGAGTGCTCATATCTAATCTTAGGTTAGCTAAATGAACGTACTAGTACACTGTTGTTTTTTTGTGTGCTGATACTACGCTTGCTCTTACTATTGTTGAGTTCAATGTGTATTCCTATGGATCCTTCAAAACCTCGCCTATCACTCTAGCATGTGTTTACGATTTTAAGGGTGAGCTTCATATTCATGCTACCATGGAATCCTTCTTGGAAGATATTCTCATTTATTTTGGACTTATGCATTTTCCTTTAGTTTTAGGTTGCATTCGCTTCTTGATAATCTCAAGTATGTTTTGTTCCATTGATTTTTAGAGTCTTGGGTAGTTTATTAGTTTTTGCACTATGTTCCACTTTTCTTAGTTTGTTTAGATGGGGTAATCTTTGAAATATAAAAGGGATAGTTCTTTTTTTTCTCTAAATATTTGTTAATGCTTTTAGGGTTATTGATTATCCCACTGGAGAATTGGATAGGTTCCACTTATGTCTATTTGATTTGTGAAAAGGTTGGTAGCAGACCCTAGGTTCATTAATCTCATTATACAAAAATCTATCTAGTACAGTCTAGAGGGATAATACAAAAACATTAGTACTTCTATTTGGGAGGCTATTGAACATTAGGAAAATTGTCATTCTTAGTTCACTATAAATTGATACCAATTGGTATCTATCCTTACAAAATTGGTATCTAATCTTATTTATTCCTTTTTCCATAGATGGTGACTACTAGGTCAAATAAAAAAGTAGCAACCCCTTTACAAACAACTCTAGCTTAGAGCCAGCCATGAGGGGATGGGGTATAAGAGAATAGAGAAGCACTACACCCACTAGGGGTGGAGCTCAAGTAGCTACTGGCCAGGCTATTGAAAGGTCAATATCAACTCCTCATCTCAAGATATTTTAGAGAAAAGATGCATGGTAGAGGAGTAGGTAATGGTGCTAGAGATGGTGGTATCGGTTGGTGGTAAAGTCTTACCCCCTGTATTTACGGAGGTAATTCCATAGGTGTTGTCTCTTCTACTATATGGAACTAGACCCATTCTTACTATAATGGTTGTTTAGAATCCAGGGTCTTATCTTATTATCATAATGGCTCTTAAAATGGATAAGGCTTCTGAGACATGTTTTTCCTCATATGATTTTTGATTCTATGATGGTTGGTACTGAACATGAGCTACTGACCATGTTTTTGGAAAAGAAACCTCCAACCTTCCAAGATATTGAGTCTAAAGATGCTTTTGAGTTCATCATTGACTATTATAAAAGGTTATATAAGATAAGTAATGTGAAGAAATATGGAGTTAAATTCATGAAATTTTTGTTAGATAAGGATGCTAAGCAATGGTGGAGGACATACGTAATATTTTGGTCACTAATCTTACCTTCGGTGACTTGGGAACATTTTCATAACTTGTTTTATAAAGGTACGTGGCTCAGGTTTGTCGTGGTCATAAAAATGATGATTTTTTTCTTTAAAGCAGGGTGATGTGTTAGTTGCAACCTTTGAGGCTAATTTCCATGACTTATATTACTTTGCCACTTAGCTATTAAATATTGAGAAGGAGAGGGCTAGATTTTTTTTAGAGATCTAAATTATGATCTTCAGTTTTTGTCTAATCATATGACTTCTACAGGAAAAGGTTTCAAATTATATATAGAAGTTGGAAGGGGTCATGCAAGCGGATTAGGCTAAGATAATAGTTACAAAGTCCCACAATGTTGGGAATTTTTCTAGGTCTTACTCCATGGGACCCAGTTTGTAGGCATACCCTACCATCCCTGGTTTGTTAGCATTGCTAGATAAGGCCTCTTCTCTATCATATGTTATGAAGAACCTAAGTGTTTCTTACTCTTCTACCAATCAATATTCTCTCTAGTAGAGATAGTTTTAATGTGGTGATATTGGTCATTTTAAGAGAGAGTGTCTCTTGATGTAGTATAATGTCTAGGCACAACAACAAACTCGGGCTATGATCCCGATAGGTAGAGAAGGAAGAGAAGGGAACAATTGGGGTCATCCAAAGGATGGATACAGAAATCAACAAGATGGTTGGGGTTATCTAGAAAATAGTGATGCAGGGGGAGAAGTGTAGCCCAACAGGCAGTTAGTTCAGATTAATGATCGGGCTCATTGTTATGCCTTCCATGAAAAAACTAATGTAGAGGCATTTGATGCAGTTATCATAGTACTATTTTAGTTTATAACAATATGGCTTCTATTTTATTTAATCTAGGGTCTACCTATTCTTATATGTATATCAAGTTTTCTATGCGTTTAAATTAGTTTGTGATGTACTTGACTTTTTTGTACATGTGTCTACCTTGGTTGGTGTGTCTATGGTACTACCACGTTTGTCGTTCTTGTTCTGTGTTATTTATGGGTTTTCAAATTTGCCTATATTTTATTTTCTGGATATGTTGAACTTTGATGTAATTTTGGGTCTGACCTGGTTGTCTCTTTATCATGTTGTCCTAAACTATAATGCTAAGATAGTAACTCTATTTATTCTTGGGATTGATGAACTAGAGTGTGGGGGAGTGTATATGGACAAACCAGTAGAATTATATCATTTTTATGGGCTAAAATTATAGTGTGGATGGGGTGTTAAACATCTTATGATCATCCTCAAGATATGAGTGTGGGGTCCTATCATGATCGAAATATGCCATGAGTGGAACCCACACTAGTCATTTGGTAGGAGAGCCAAATATCCTGAGTGACAAACCTATAATCCACACTTAGAATAAATAAGAGAAACTAATCCATCAATATCATCCCATCTAAAATAAAATCATAAGTACAACTAAAGACAAAAAATACGTATGCAAAACCATTTGTAGGACCCCAATGTTATCTGTAACAAGACATCAAAGAATTTATGGAAGGGGTTACGCCCCAAAATTTAATGAAGTTCAGAATTAGAGAAATATGCCAATAAGGATTGATTTCATGGTATCTCAGATATGTTGCTCACCCTGAAATATGGAGTGAACCGCTCGAATCACAAGTGAGATCTCTTAAAAGCTGCTGGAATGTGAGATGCACTCATAAAAGTGAATGAAAGTGTAGTATTAGAACACAAGAACAACAGTATGTTGGCAAGGTCATTTGGCCAACCCATGATAAGAATATGAACATATAAGAAAGTTATAGTACAACAAGTTAAATCCATGTTCAACCAACATACACTTAACATAAAAAAACAATGAACAATTAGGAATCGAACTAGCAAGGCAACATATTATCACCAAGACAAGTTGAGTCAAGACAAACAAAAAACAAGTCAAAACAATTTATTAAGTACAAAAATATATTTCCCCGGTTTCGTCATGGCTTGTCAAACTCACCTAAGCCTCATTCATACATGAAAAGGGATATACAACCACCCTTCCACCCTGACCTGCAGTGGATAATTACCATCATGTACTAAAACCTCAGACACGAGTGTCTGCCAACCTAATTCAACAATAGCATATGACAACTTTCTAAATACCCAGCATTCTACGTATAGAAAGTAAGGTGGGTCAAAATCATATAACAATCACAAATCATTCGCAAAGACCACACCAAAAAACATGCACTAAAAATGTATACTACAAAGTAGTTAACATGAACATACAACACAAATTGGATTAAACTACAGTACCATCACTTATATCGAACAAATCTTGCATAATTCCTCTATTTTTGGGCTTTGCCCTTTTGTACCTTTTCCACTTGTTCGTGGTATAGAACATGCATATTAATAATTAACTAAAGAAATGACCTAAAATGAAGGGATTTATAAATCATGCCCAAATCCTAAGGTTGAATTCATGATCATTTCTTCCAGTTCTAGGGCTTTTCCATCATAAATCACCTAAAACTATAAACTTCATGGATAAATTTCTGAATCAATATAATGCAAGGGTAAATGAAATGCATATAACCAAAAGATATTAACTTATTACTTAATATTCATCCTTACACCAATAGTTAACAAAAATCTTTCCTCAAACTCTGCCAAAACTTTGTGAATTAACAATTTTAAAGCTTAATAATTAAATACGAGTTAACGGGGACAAATTTCTTACCTTAACAAACCCAAAAGAATAAATTCTGGAGTGTTTCACCTTAAATTGCATTTTCTTTTCCCCTAACAAAGTTTTTTAAAAATAAACTATTTTGGGAAAATATTTTAGTAAATTTGAAATTTTCACCACTGTAGCACTACCTAACCACTATAGTAGTGTCGTTTTAATTGTACCAACCATTATAGCAGTCGTTGACCATCTTTGACTGCCTCTATAGTGGGAATTCATCTACTATGATGCCTGCTGCTATAGTGGTGTGCCAACTACTAGATGGCATAAATGAGAAATAATGTACTCCATCTTTATCCAAAAGTCCCACCTTTTTGCAATACACCTTAAACCTAGGATATTCTGAATTTGGCCCTTTATGGTAAGACCAATTTCGGGAGCTCTACTTACCCAAATTCTATTCCGTAAACTTCTATGTGTTCCATATCATCTTAGCAAACTAAAAATCAGGAAAAATACCACTACCCCTATACAAATCATACCTATATTTCCCTAAGTTAAACCTTGCTTTGAAAGTGATTGAAACTTTTTTAGCCTTAAATTTCAAACTTGTAAACCGGGAATAATTTGGACATGAAATTTTAAATGTTGGATTCATACTTAGTAATGGAGATGATCATTCTAGTAGATACCAATTTACCCATAGTTCATCCCCAAATGATCAAATGAGAATATAGGCTAAATAAGAAAGAAAAAGAGTACTTTATACTTGACCAATTGGGGGTACTTATCCTGCATGTCCTTCTCGATCTCCCAAGTGGCTTCCTCAATAAGATGATGCTTCCATTGCACCTTTACCAAAAAATTTAATTTTTCCTCAATTTCAAAAAATCCCAATCTAGAACCACTACTAGTTTCTACTCGTAAGCTAAATCCTTATCTAGAAGCACTGAATCCCACTTTATGATGTAGTCTCAATCCCCATGGTACATTTCTAGCATTGAAATATGAAAAATCAGATGGATTCTGACAACCCCAATGGTTGAGCTAACCCCAATATGTAACTAGACCTACTTTCTTAAGAACTTCAAATAGATCTATATACTGAAGGTTGAGTTTGCCCCTCTTATGAAACCTCTTGACTCCCTTTATGGGTGACACCTTGAGCAAAAATTTCTCACCAATGTCCTTTAGCTTATGTTTGTGTACTCTTTTTTCCTACTTTGAGCAGACAATAACATAGCTTGAATGAATCTTACCTTCTCCTGATCCTCCTTAACATAATTTATTCACAAAGACTTAACATCTCTTAACTCAAACAACCCATTAAGTGATCTACACTTTCTTCCAAAAAGTGCCTCAAATGGTGCTACATCAATACTAAAGTGATAAATATTATTGTATGAAAACTCACACAATGAAAGAAATTCTTTCCAATGACCACCAAAATCAATCACACGAGCCCTCATTATTTTCTCTAGCACCTGAATATCCTCTACCATAGAATCCTTCTTGGATGAGCTTGGTACCCAACTCCTTATGAAACAACCCAAAACTTAAGAGTGTACATTGAATCTTTGTTAGAAATAATAATATGTGGTACCTCATGAAGTCTCTCAATCCCCTTGAGATAAATTTTTAACTCCCTAGAGTTATAGTCTACATGAATCGATAAAAAGTGTGCTAACTTTGTCAATTGATCTTCTATCACCCAAATAGAGTCATAACTTCCCAAAGTCTTAGAGAGGCCTACCGTAAAGTTAATATCAATAAGCTCCCATTTCCCCAAGTGTAAAGGCATCCTCTTAAGCAATCCCACGGGTCTTTTGTGCTCATACTTTACCTGTTGATAATTTTGACACTTGGAAACATAATCCACTATGTCCCTCTTTATCCTGGGCCACAAATAAAACTGCCTCAAGTTATGATACATCTTTGTTGTACATGAATGAATTGAATAATTCAAGCCATGGGCCTTTTAAAAGTACATCATGAATAAAATCACCAATTAAGAAACACATAATCTTTCCTTAAAACACACCATCCCTCCTACATCAAGAGTGATGGCCATCACCTCTCTGCATACTATTTTATAGAGTGCTAACAACCTCTTATCCTTAAATTATTGGCCTTAGTCTACTCCATGAATATTGAATTTACCTTCACACTATCCAACACGTCATCTCTGTCTGAGACCTCAAATCATATGCTCTAATATGATAGAGTTTGAAACACTCTAGGTAATGGTCGCCTGGATATCCTCGCAAATAATAAACTACCTATACTTATAAATTTTTGAATCAATGCATCTGCCACCACATTGGACTTATTCTAATGATACTAAATACCCGCATTGTAATCCTTCAATAACTCCATCCACCTTCCTTATGATCAAATCCCATTGAGTAAACACATGATGAAAGCTATGATCATCAGTTAAGACCTCACACTTGACACCATAAAGATAGTGTCTCAAAATCTTCGATGCAAACACCACCACTTCAAACTCTAAATCATCGGTTAGGTAGTTCCTTTCATAAGGCTCTAACTGCCTCAAAGTATAAGAAATAAAATTTCTATCCTGCAACAACACAACACCCAAACCCAAATGTTAGGCTTCAAAAAACACTACAAAGTCCTTATTTTTAATTGATAATGAAAGAATAGGTGTTTTAGTCAAGAGTATTTTGAGCTTTTGTAAGATCTCTTCATGTTGGTTTGACCAAACAAATGGCACTTCCTTATAAGTCAACCTCATCAAGTTTCTTAAAAAGATGAAGTGTTCTTTAAAAAATCTGCAATAATAACTAGCAAGACCCAAAATTTCTTATCTCGATCACTAAACTAGGTCAATGTCAATTATTTACTACCTTAATTTTTGGGGGATCAACCATCATTCCTTTTTCACAAACCACATACCCCAAGAAAGAATTTGAATAAAACTAGAAATCATACTTCAAAATCTTAGCAAACAAATATTTCTTCCTTGACTCCATAATTTCCTCAACCACCTATCTTATTTCACCATCCTCTTTATTGATGATCCCTGTCGCCGACTCCTCCTCCTCTACCCACTGGGACTGTAGCATGAGTCTTTTGCTATTTTTAGGAATTCACTTGCCTTATAAGATACTCCCTCTTAAAGTGACTAGTTGTGCTATAATAGTAACATCTCAGCATAAGAGAAGGCCTACTGGTAAAAGTGTAAGAAGCCCTTGTCACCTAACAACTTCTGCCTAATAAGAAACCTTAGCTATAAACACAACAGAATCTACCAATGATAACTAAATAGGAAGGGTTGACTAGGCTTGCTGACCGTGGCCTTTAGAGTACGATCCATTGAAATTCCCTATATTCAAAGATTTCTTGGCTAACATCTTGGCCTGGCCTTCTTCAGTAACCTCTCTAACTTCTTCACATAGTCTAAAACCTTATTAAACCATTCTTCTACTGAAGTTATACACAAAGACAATACTTGAAGGTCATAATGAAAACCTTAATGTAGACACAAATCCACTCATCTTCAAAAGTCAATAATTATGTAGATTTATGAGACAAGGCATTGAACTTGGCTTCATAGGCTACAACCAATATGTCACCCTACTTCAATGCCAAAAACTCATCATTTTTTTAGTAATAAAGGGCCCGTGGCACATATTTCTCTAAGAATAAAGTGTGGAACTATTCCTAAGTCAATAGAGGCAAAATTAATGACCATCACTAAACCTACGCTCTCCACTATTACTTAGCATCCTTCTCCAGCATAAAATTCACAAACTCAACTCCATATTGCTTCAAGATCCCCATCATATGTAACATATCATATCAATCAATAATAAATTCAAATGCATCCTCAAACTCAGTACCTTGGAATATTTGAGGTTTCATCATCAATAATTTTTTTAGTAGTTCATGTTCTGTACTAGTTATCACTAACTTTAACACCATACAATAAAAAACATCGGTCCCTGAAGTTTTATCCATTCTAGTAGCCACAGAGATAGTAGGATGAAAACTGAAGCCTGATAAGCTGGTATTATAGGTGTGGCTTAAATCATAGCCAATACACTTACAAAAGCTAACACCTATTGAACAAACTAAAAAACATAAGCAGTAGTGCTGCAACCATAACTTGAGATGCTACCTCAGGCTCTACACCCTATTTCTCTACTACTTCTATTTCCTCTAAATGATCCTGAGGTGGGAGATGTGATTTTAACCTCTTAATATTCTAGCCAGTTGACAGCGCACATGCAAGTATATGTGGTCTACCAAGTAGTAAAGTGGCCTTCAAGAAATTTTAGTATTGATCCCACAGGGACTTGATTCAACAATGATACAATTCTATTTTAACTTTTAAGAGTAATTTGATGCAAAGGTAACCAACAAGAGTTTTGAATATTGTAAATTGCAAGTAAAGTAAACAATGCGTAAATTATAGTACTTGAGAAAATCAATAGAGTAAAATCCAGGGTTAAAGCACTTTAAAAAATCATATTATGTTATTGATCCTCATTCGGTAAATTGCTTATCTTAGTTGTTGATTCGTAGGGTTAATTGCATGATCCTGGTATCTCGACCTCTAATTATTTACCTAATATGGATATTATAACTACATCATTAAGTGGGAATGCAATAATTCACAATTAAGTGTTTTAAATCTATCATCCTATGTTTGAATCAAGTAAGGCATCTAAATACATTCTTGTCCTAGATGCTAATTTGAATTACTTATTTTATAAAAGAATACAAACCCTACTTTGTTTATCCCCACGTTCTATCTCCCTATTTCCTCTCCCAAGATCAAAAGGTTGACAATATATGTATTTTAAGGTTGATCAATCCCCAAAATAATTAAAATAATAATAAACAAATAACCAAATATGATAAGTAAAATTTTAACAAAATTAATCCAAAACAATAGTAGTCATGTTCTTGGCTTTAACTCCAAAAAGGGAGTTTCTAGCCAATAATATTCATAATTATGATCCAAATAATTGAATACATATTATGATATAATTAAAATCTAATTAAAGAAAAGATTAAAACCTAAAAAAGTAGTGGTAGCCTCCACAAAAATAATCCACGATGTAACTAACTAGTCCCAGCTTAACAACATCGAAAATATATACTACACTAATCCTATACTTTGTAGGATTAAGAAAATGTAATAATGATCCACCAATTCCAAGATTCCCACATTGTGTATAATATAGTATATTCATAGTGGGACTTGCCTAATTCTTGTAGTATTAGGACATTGTGTGCAATTTTAACATGGGAATGTGGAATGCGTCGCATGCAGTAGTGCACAGAAATAGAGGGTGTGACGTATGCTCATTGTGCGCACACACTGAAAGTGCATCTCCTAATATTTTCTAAGGAAATGTAGCACTGAAATGGAGCATACGTCATATGCTCATCGCGTGCACATACTGGAAGTTGCGTTCAAAATTTTTGTTAAGTCTTTATCGTCCCATCTTTAATCCTTTGTAACATAGTATATTTCCCATGAATTTTCAGCCTTTATATCATTATTATATCACCTTATTCAGATTGAAAAGCTTCCTACATAATCACACACCATGAATTAGAGATCATAACAACATAATATCCTCATCGACGAATGAAAACACACAAGCTAAGACAAGGCTAGTTCGCATTGATCTTCACTAATTGTTATGACTTAAGACTTGACTCACTTGAAATTTGTACATCACAAACAAGTTTTTCCCCATATAATCACACTATTAAAACACATATAACTCATTAAACACCTTTTAGAATCCATCGAAACCAACTAGACACACACCTAGCTCAAGCTAGTAAAACTAGTTTTCTCTATTGAACTCTAAATGACTCAATTAAGTAAAAACTTGTTTGGAAAACACTTTGAATATTATAATCATGTCCTTTGACACTTGAATGCTTATTTTTATCAATATTAACGCATTAATATCTCAAGTTACTCTCAAAACGAAGCAAAATAAACTAGAATAATGGTGCCGAAGTGTATAAAATACCTCAGATAACCAGCTACCACTTAAGCTCCACCTCTGGTGGGTGTGGATCATCATCTCCTTCCCCTACTTATTTCTCTCACTCATTATCTTCCCCTACCAATTGAATCCATAACTAGAGTAGCCAGTGCAGAAGCTATTTGTTGAGTTCTAGTGGACCAAGTGCTCACCATCTACAAACAAAAGAGTAAAGAAGATTAGATATCAATTTAGATTGCTAGATACCAATTTAGATCTCTAGATATCAATTTAAATCAAGTTATATCACAAAAGAATCAATAATGGTAGATTTCCTAAAGTCCTATAGCCTCTTAAAGAAAAGTATAGACACCACTATACCATTTTGCGAGACTCTACTATACCCATTTTGGTATGAATATATCAATGAACTTAGGTGATTAGGTACCAACTTTATCATGAACCAAACCAACCATGAGTGGCACTTATGCTACATGTTCAAAGGGTGAACTATCAATCCTATACAAAAATCCCATAATCCATACTTAGAAGATATAAGTAGAACTAATCTTTTAATACATCATCCAATAAAAAAACCAAATCATAAGTACAACTAAAGGCAGAAAATGTAATAACCCTTCAGGCCATTTTCCATATTTCCACTCATTTTCATCATTAAGGACTTTCTATAACTTTCCTATGTCATTTATAACTTGCTGGAACAGACAACTCAGTTACCAGGTAGTTTATTTAGTTTGAGTCAATTCTCTATTTAGAAGTCTTCGTTGGTTCCAAATGGCCATCGGGCAAAACATTTTATAAAACAATCTTAAATGCAAATTCTAATTATGCCAAAAGCTCTAAAATATCTATTATAGGCTAGGTAGTCCTTTGGTTTGAGTCTCAATGTACCCGAGCTCATTTTGGCCTATTGGTCGGAAAGTTGACTAATTAGAAGTTTGGATGTAGGCCTCACACTTGACCGAAATGACCTCGAATAGAAAATTTGACTTAACCAATGCATTCGAGTTGTTGAATTTTGTATGGTTACATATTTTATTTACATATATCGGATTCTAGATGAATCCTTGGTGTCATTGGAAACATTGAAAATTTTAAGTTTCTGGTGCAATGGCGACCGTACAAAGATCATCCTGATAGCGTGATGGAAATTATAGCAAAGACCATGGCGATCACAGTCCATGGTGCATGACAGCAGCATCTCTTTGCTTGTGATGGGTATTTAAAGGCTCTTTATACTACATTTTGGGCACTTTTCACTCTTACTTGAGATCAAGAAACCCTAAAATGGTGTGCTAAACTCAAATTGAGTCCTGGGAGTGTCTTGGAAGCTTAGCTAACATATATTTTCATGATTAACATTGGATTTAAGGTATGAATCTTTCCATTTCATGCTTGAATTTCTTGAATTCATGACCAAAACCCTAAATATCTTAGGGGCTTAATTAAGCCCTCAATAAGCTTATCCCTCACCTATTTCTTAAGGGTTATGATTCCTTGATGGTGTATGAATATTGGGTTGATTTTGAAAATATATTTTCCATAAGTAGGACCTACTTGGGGGTTTTGGTGTCATTTTTGGACCTGAAGCACAATGGTACAATATGGGTATCAATGTTCTCATTATAATGTGTTGATTACATTTTTGATAGCTTGGCACCTTAAAAAATCTTCATGGAAGGGAAATAAAAAGGCTCAGTGGTTTATGAGCTTTCTTTGAATTTGAGGTAGGTCAGGCTGGTTCCTTGTTAGATTTAGCTATGTTATAGTATAATTATTATATCTCATTAGATTGGGATGGGTTTTAGGTGTTGGAATGTTAAAAGTTAAGACTTATGATTAGTTGAATTATTTAGGACACTTGATCTCATAGATTGGAATATTTGTCTTGTAGATTTGAATCTTGGTAAATTTGACTTCATGTCTCATGGTTAGCATGAGGATTCTCTAGTTACCTTAGCTAGATGGGAGTGACCTTGCCACTCATGCTATGGTTAAGTTGACCCTAGTTGCTTACATTAATGGAATTACCTTAGTTAATATGGTTCAGTTAGGTGTGGCATTTGGGACAGACCTTTACCTTAGGACTATTAGTGTCTTCCTATACATCTAGGAATTGATCTAGATACCTTAGCCTAGTCTTAGGTAGAAGTAGGAGTTAGAATGTACTTGGGGAATTAGAAGGGGGTTCTTGACCCACCTTAAGTTTGGATTGATGTAGTCCTCTTAAAAACCTTAAACTCTTACTAAATACCTAGGAAATGCCCCCTTAGAAGCATGTAGGCCAATCTTGGTAGTAAACTATAGTGATGCAATTGGAACTAATGTTCATGGCCTAATTCACTATAATTATTGATGATGCCATAATGAGCTATTATTTACGCTATTAAGGGAACCTATTACCATGTTATAAATAAAGCCATGGATTTGTTATTACTCAAGTTAGTAATAAACATTATTTATGCTAATGGTGGGCCAATGAATAGGTAACTTATAGGTCATTACTCATGATAATGCTTATGGTTATGCTTATGGTCCAATGGACTAGAATAGTGGCTTATATCTTATAATAGTCATGTATCCTATATATACACACTTGTTAATAATGTGACATTAATGAAGAATGAGGAAATATAGAGGTAGGCTCTTCTTACTTCTCCTTTTATTTTCTTTACTTTATCTCTCATAGGGCTTGTACTTTACTTTAGCCCTCGTGGGGCTTTTCATTTACTGTAGCCCTTTGGGCCTTGTTCTTTATTATTGACACTAGGTTGCCTATTGTGATAATAGTAAAACTCATCAAGGCTGGAGAAGGTTATAATAATGATATTGATACCCGGTAAGGTCAGAGGATGTTGTGATGATGATGATAATACTCAACAAGGCTTGAGGGTGATCATGATAATATACCCGACAAGGTCGAAGGATGATTATTTATGTGCCTATATGTATATCTACCTATTGGAGTTGACTAGCCCTATGTATGGCAAATTGTATGCTCTTTTGTATATACACTTGTTTATATGTAATGTTAGTAGGTTGTTGACATTTGGATACCTGGCAAGGTCGAAGGATGATTATTTATGTGCCTATGTGTATATCTACCTATTGGAGTTGACTAGCCCTATGTATGGCAAATTGTATGCTCTTTTGTATATACACTTGTTTATATGTAATGTTAGTAGGTTGTTGACATTTGGATACTAGTTGTAGCCCACTTGTAACGCCTCGAGAGTACACCCTGGGTGTCACATGGTGCTTATGACCCCAAAGGACTACAAGCTAACCCATGACTGGTACCTACTATGAGCACTGAATATAATACTGGAATATATTTGTGGAAGAAATTTGAAAATGCCATAAGGTTCTCAAAATACTTAAATAATAGCAGAGTATTACTGATAATAACATCTAAAAACTGAATAACTGACCATGCTAGTCTGAAAGACTCAAACTATCTGAATATGGAGTTGATGGGACAAACCCCAACTAACTCCAATTGAAATAACTATTAAACTGCTGAAATACTGAAATAAATTAACTCTTTCCTCAAAATATAAGGACTTATCACTATAACTGCTACTGATAGCCTGAGCTGTGAAATATGGTCAGGAACCTGAGCATCCGAACCTATGAAATGAGATATCATAGCGCAAAGAAAGAGTATGTGTCAGTACGAGAAATGTACTGATATGCTAAGTGAGGTAAGGCTGATATACATAGGTTCATATGCATGAGCTGATAACAGACTGAATGAACATCATGGAGTAACTAGATGAGAGTACATGAAAAACTATAACTACTAAACATGCTATACTACACATATAGATATACATCTTATATCTGAGATTATACTAAAACTGAGTGTTGAATTCTGATAGTTGAATAACTGATAACTGATAGCCATGGTTCTGTAGAACTGTCTGAGTTCTTTATTGAATATTGACACTGAAACTATAACCATAAGAGTGTTCATCTAACTGACATACCCCAATATAGACTAATTTGGGGTCCAACCTGTGACCCCAATTGGAAGGGTATTAGTACCTTGCCATGGGATACTAACAATGTTGTGTCAATCCTAATCTGGCAGGAAGGCTTATAAAATATATATATGATTGCGTCAACCCTAGTCTTGCAGGAGGACAACTTACCCTATGATGGCTACATAGTTCTATAATACAGGGACAACTATTATGGGTCAAAACCTCTGCTGGCAGGAATGCCCCCATCCCTGGGTTCACTCAGTGCTGAATCCTACTCTCAACTGAATCGATACTAAACTGATCACTAGAATATACTAGGCTTGACTGAACTGACACCAATCATGTTGACTGACTGAATTGGACTGAGTTCACTGAGTTTTGTTACCTAACTGAGTACTAATGTTCTTGACCTTTACTGGGACTATTCTATAACTACTGCAACTAAGTAAACAGATATATTTTAGGTAATAAATACCCCCAAGACTCAATAGCATAATAGATAAACTTATGTCACAGATTTAACAACACAACAATAGGTTACCCAGCATAATTTACTCATATGGACATTTATCAAACACTTACAAGGCATAGATTAAGCATGGGAATATTTTAAACATGTAGTGATGGCATGATTCCAATACTAATATCACCAAAAGATCACAATGTACAATTCATTCACTTAGATGTTTTGTCAAAAACTTAGAAGGCATAACCTTGTACATGGGAATGAACAACATGTTAATGCATTATGACTACAATAATCAATTCACCATTCAAGGGTTTGACATGATATCTACATCAACCAACATACCCATTGATCTATTTTACATGAAACTCATATTTTGTTAACCTTGAAACTCAAATAACAACACAAACATGAGAATAATTCAATTCATAACATGAGAATCATAATTCAAGTTTTGAAAAGGTTTCTTGAACTCCAAGGGCGAAAAAAAACCCAAGGATGAACACCTAACATATCTGAGTGATGGAATTCATTAAGATTGTTGGGGATTTCTTGGAACTTGATCTTAAGCTTGATAAACTGGGGTTTATTTCTTAAGAGGATTTTGTGAATGAGTGAATGTATTTTGCCTATAGAGGGGCTAAATTTCATGTTATGGGGGTTCAATATGGGAGGAAAATGACCTAATTGCCCCTACAACCCATATCTAAATATGAAAGCTTGCACCCAACGATGTGATAATAGATGCACCATGTTGATGGTGTTGACGTGATTATAGATGCATCGTGTCGATGGTGTCAATGCGATAGCTAATGCGATGCACCATGATCACGTTGGCTTGCTATTTTGGTCATCCAAAACATGACTCAAATAATGTCCGAAAAATTTGAAACTTACCTAAGATGACCTATTGACATCCCTGATCATGAATTAACTTAAGAATCGACATTCTAAGGTTGTAAGGATTGAAAATAAGATTATCCAATTACGATGGCTAAAAATAGTTCTAAGTCTTAACACTTCGCTGAAATTTTTTCTAAGTTTGGAACCCCTTATTACAAGCTATATGGGATTGAATTGCACTAGAACTTTTATGGGGTCTTACACCACTAGTGTTAAATCCATACAAAAGGGCATAGATAACGATTAGTGATAACTAAGTATTAGTGATGGATATTGTTTACATGATTAACTCAGGCTAGTTGGTAAATGAAAACTAGATGTAAAGTGAGGATTCATTTAGCGAGTAATGCTAGTAATAGATAATGGTTAGTTAAGGAATATTGGTTATTAGAATGGCTATAAGGTGCGTAGTTTCCTAATAAATGACAATGATTATATCATGGCTAGGTATTAAATAGACTAGTTAATGAGCCTTGCTTAGCTAATAAATAAGGGCTAATAGGCATTGATGATAAGTGGCTAATGACGGCAATAGTATGGAATATGGTTATACGGTCAGTGTTGGTAACTAATAAAAGTTTGATAATAATCCGATTGATGATAAATATGAATTATCATGGAATAACAATGAGATTTGGATATGTTGTTTGTTAAATGCCTTATTATTAATTCTATTGGATGTACTCTCCAGTAGTATGGGATGATGTGATGAGTTTTTTATTTTATGCACCAGTTGGCGTATGGGAGCCAACTTTGTGCTTGTGCTTGCTTGTGGTTATACTATTTGATGCATTATGGTTCTAAATTATCTATTACTTATGCATGATAGGTTGTCATTTGTTGATGCCTAATGTTATACTATTTCTCTAGTTTAATTACTTATTATGTTCAGTGATTATAGAGATGATTCAAGTTTAATTTTGTACCTTGACTTATTTATGACTATCTTGCATTATATCATCTTTATATCTTGACTTAGCTTAGTAGTCCAATGATGTCTGTTGAGTGCCCATTGTTTTGGCACTCATACTACACTTCTATACTTTTTTGGTATAGATCTGAGTACTAGCAATTGTTGTTGCTCGTTGCTTATGCAGTGATTGATTTTATGAGATTAGGTGAGGTCATATATTTTGAGTCAACCATTTTCCCTCTATCATTTATATTCAGTCTTTAGTATTTGAGACAGATGTATTGACTATATTCTAAGTTTTTACGATTGTATTATTGACATTAGATACTCCTGTACAAAATCTACCATGTTGTGGGATTAGAATCTCATGATAACTGTTGATTTAGTTTGAACACTTTGTTTATATTTTAACTTGTGTTAATTGAATTTAGCCTAAGATGGCATTTTTTACCGAATTAACCCATTACGCTAGCTTCGGGTTATGGTATTGGCTTACCTATTGGTGGGATTTAATAGTGCCATTATGACATATAAATTGGATCATGACATAGAAGTACTTATGCAAAAACCATCCCTAGGACCAATTATCATTTGTACTATATCATCAAAGAATGTCTACAAAGGATGCACCCTAAAATTAAAGTGAAATATAAGTTTAGAACTAAATAACTATGCCAATATGGAAAGAATCCATGGTAGCCCACATATGTTTCTCACTGATATTCATGGAACTTTTGATGCTTAAAGTTGAAAAATAGGCAAGTACTTAGGTCCATTTTGTTAGATATGATTTGTTTTTTTTATTTGCAGGAAACTAGGTTTTGGAGCTTAAATAGAGAAAAAAGTTGAAATTATATAGAAAACCTCACCTGTAAGCCTGCCTATGTGGTATGGGTACTGCCTATAGCCATGGTGGGTGGCCTCGTTGGTCTAAGACATGTTAAGTTCAAAAATCCTGAAAGTTGAAATTTTTGTTCGATTTTGATGGAGGACTACTACAGGGAGTAAGTACCACTTACGCCACTATAAGTACCATCGTGGGTGTAGAGTTTGAAGATTAAAGACTCTAAATTTTGAAATTTATCTAATATTTATGATAAGGCTAATGAAACACCCCAGATTTTTGGCCCTTGGAAATTTCTTAAGCCTTGAACTCACTTCCTTGGTTATGACTAGGCTCCCGGAGTCGTAGGGTGTCTTGATGAATCTTTGGGATAAGTTGTAACCAAAATAGTAAGTTGGTGGATTGAATCTTCTCTGAGTACGAGTGGCTTACTAAGAGCTATAAGGTTATGTTATGAGTCATGAGGTATAATCATAGGATGTCTAGTGTAAGTCTCAATTTGTTTTCTGTGTTGACTACAACTGGACCATATGAGTCATAGCGTCTCATACGGTTTGGTTGGTTAAGATGTAAGTTCAGCAATGGATGGTGTCCTAGAGAGTAGCCTTGGTACGACTCGTGGTGATGAATTGTTAGGAGACGCTACAAGTCAAAGGTTGACTTATAGTCAAAGGCGACCTTCTTTGAACTTTTAAGTTAAGAGAATTTAAGATATTTTCCCTCTTACCCAACTTGAAACCCACATCTTATAACCCCTTTAGGGTACCATTAGACTTCATAAACATATCAAAGTAACTTCTCAACACTCTCAAATTCCTCAAGGTTAAGAAAACTTAGGGTTTTTGAGAGGTTAATCAATTAGGACTTCCAAGGGTAATTTCTCTTCATACATCTTACTATTTAAGGTATATGACTCTTCCCTCATTGTTAATTTTGTATAAGTATGTGTTTTACAGTGTTGTTCATGAGATATTTATATTGGTTTGAAACAAGGGTTAGGTTTTTTAGAATGTTCATGAATTGAACAATATTTTCCAGTGATTTAGTTATGATTATTTATGCTTTAAATATGGATTTAAACTTGTGGGTGCATGGGTATGGTGGGTGAATTAGGAAATTATGATTTTCCCAAACTTATGACTTTTGAAATGGTTATGACCCCAACCTCATGATGAGAAATTGGTTTTAATTATGAGAAAGGTAGGAATTTGTAAAATTAAACTAGTCTTGAACCATTACATGGTATAAAGAGGTATTTGAAATACAATGATATGATTTAATGAACAAAGGGAGTTGTTTTCTCTGATTTAATGGAAATTGATTTGGTATGTTGTTATTACCTTGCAAATGTAGATTGTATGACGATACCAACAATGTATGATAAAATATTTAATGTGGTTCATCGAATGGAATTGTGTGATAAATATATTTAACTGGGTTATAAATAGGGTTGTGTAGCTGTGTCATGAAAGTGGAGGTCCGGGTGATCGATATGGAAATTGCATTTGTCAATACGAGGGTCAAAGTGACCAGGGAGGTTCAATTCCCCTTATTATTATTTCATAACTAGGGAGGTTCGAGACTCCATAATCATTGCATGATTGGATGCTTAAGTCACCTTAGTATATGTTGGGAGGTTTGAGTCCTCTGTGTGCATATATATGAAATTATACTTCAATTCGTGCGGCTACAAGCACTTGGGCCCGACCAGGGGTTGAGAGATGGGTGCCATATAGCCTGTGGGTACTATTATATGATGGTTGAGCTACATAATCTAGGCTAAAGTTTTGAAAATGCATGTTAAGCCTTGTTCCCTATCCCGGCATAAAATATGTATGTGTGTGTAGTTTTATTTAGTAATGTAAAGGCTGTAGAATGTGATGCCTATCAAGTGAAAGATGTAGCATAAAATTGGTATAAGGAATAGGAACAGTCTAGGGTAGACAGTGTTGAATCTGCACTATGCAATGATTTCTCTAGTGCTTTTTTGGACCATTTCTTTCCTCAGGAGTTAAGGAAGGTGAAATCAAAAGAGTTTATTAATCTGAAGCAAGGTAGGATGATGGTCAAGGAGTATGCCTTTAAATTCCATCAGTTGTCCTAGTATTCCCTTGAGTTAGTGTTTAGCATGAGAGCTAGAATAAGGAAATTTTCTTCTAGGCTATCCCGTGATTTGATTCTAGAGATTAAGGTTGCCTTATTAAATAAGGATACATACATCTCCAGATTGGGGTGTATCTATACTAGGTTGAGTAAGAGAAGAAGAAGAAGGTAGATATAAGGGAAAGGCAGAATAAGAAGTTTTAATTTTCCAATCAGGGTAGAGGTCAGTAGCAGAGTGGTAGAGATGATGGAAAGTCATCTTAGAAGAAGTAGGGGAGTTTTGGTCCTATTTTATGACTAGTGCTTTTTATCTAAAGCCGTTAGCTGATCATCGTTTTTATCATTATAGTGGGTTGAGGGCACAGGGTACCTAATCTCAATCTAGTAGGGCTCAGTCTACTCTATCATATCCTCCTTGTAGATTCTTTGGGTAGGCGTACTATGGGTTTTGTGAAGTGGGAAGGAATAAGTGTTTTAATTATGGTCAAATTGGTCACTTGCAAAGGGATTGTCCTTCTAGGGTTGCTTCATGGGTAGGTAAGGTTCTTGTTTCCACTTCATCAGCTTCTGCAATAAAGGGCGATGCTTGTGTTTCTAGTACTAGCGTTGGCCGGAATCACTTGTATGCTCTTGCTATCGCTAGGACTCTAAGATATATCCAGATATCGTCATTGGTATGTTATGACTCTTTTCTCATGATATGTATTGCTTACTTGATCTGGCGTCTACTTTTTCTTATGTGACCCTATTTTTGGCTATATATTTTTGTTTTGGTCTCGAGTATATCCCTGATCCTTTTTTTATTTCCACCCTAGTAGGTGACTCTATAGTTGTTAGAAGAGTCTATAAGGGTTGTGTGGTATCTTTTGGTGGCAGAGAAACTCTGTTAGATCTAATAGAGTTAGACATGGTTGATTTTAATGTCATATAAGGAATGGACTGGTTGCACTCATGTTATGCTTTCTTAGATTGTCGAACCTATAAGGTCATATTTAAATTCCCTAATGATCCTGTTATCGAGTGGGAAGGGGGTTCTGTAGTGCCTAAGCGAATATTCATATCGTATCTTAGAGCCTTAAAGTTGATTTAAAGGGATGTATTTATCACTTTGTTCGAGTTTAATATTCTTACTCGAAGGATCCTTTCTTATACTACATTCCCATGGTTAATGAAGTCCCTGAGGTTTTTCCTAACGATCTTCCTTGTATCCCTCCCGATAGAGAGATTTATTTTATAATTGACCTTGTTCTGGACAATCTTCCTATTTTTGTCCCCCTTATAGAATGGATTTAAATGAGTTGAAGTATCTTATAAAGAAGTTGAAAGACCTCCTTGATTAGTGTGTCTCTGTGAGGTGCTCCTATTTTGTTCATGCATAAGAATGATGGTTCCCTTCAGATGTGCATCCATTACCGTCAACTGAATAATGTTATGGTGAAGAATAAGTATCTTCTTCCCGAATTAATGATTTATTTGACCAGCTTCAGGGTACTAGATGTTTCTCTAAAATTTATCTTTGATCGGGTTATCATCAGCTAAAGATTAGGGAGGTGGATATCCCTAAGACTATTTTTTGAACCTAGTATGGTTACTATGAGTTCCTAGTCATGTATTTTGGTCTGACAAATGCCCCAGTGGCATTTATGGATCTCATAACTCAAGTGTTTTGTTAGTTTTTGGATTTGTTTGTAATAATGTTCATTGGTGATATTCTGTGTATTCTAGGAGTGAGGTAGATCACGTTGATCATCTTCACATTGTTTTACAGTGCTTGAAAGAACAACATTTGTATGCTAAGTTTTCAAAGTGCCAATTCTGGTTAAAAGTTGTTACTTTTCTAGGTGTCATTTTTGTTGAAGGGATCATGGTGGATCAACAGAAAGTTACAGTGGGTATAAAGTGGCCTAGGACCAAGACTCTAACTGATATTCGGAACTTCTTAGGTTTAGCCAATTACTATATGAGATTTATGAAGAGTTTCTTGACTATAGGTTCCCCGCTAACTAACTTGACCTAGAAGAAGGTGAAGTTCTTTTGGGTTGATGCTTGTGAGGGTAGTTTTGTAAAGCTGAAAGATAAGTTTACTTCATCTCAAGTTTTATTCTTGACCAAAGGTAGTGATAGATTCATGGTTTATTGTGATGTGTCTCGTATGTGACTTGGTAATATGTTGATGCAGCATGTTAAGGTGGTGGCTTATGCTTATAAGCAGTTGAAAGCTCACTAGAGGAATTATCTGACTCATGACTTAGAGTTGTTGGTTGTGGTGTTCGTATTAAAGATTTGGCATCACTATTTGTATTGAGTCCATATTGATATTTATTCTGATCATAAGATCCTGCAGTATGTGATCACTTAGAAAGATCTAAACTCAAGTAGAGGAGATGGCTTGAGCTATTCAAGTATTATGATATGAGTATTTACTACCACCCAAGTAAAGCTAATGTGGTTACTGATGCTCTTAGCAGGTTATCCATGGGAAGTCTATATCATGTGGATGAGGATAAGCGAGAATTGGTGAAAGATATTCACTATTTGGCTAACCTTGGAATTTGTCTCTTTGACTCTGAGGATGGGGGTGTGTTTGTGCAAAAGGTAGTGCAGTCCTTTCTTGGTAAGAAAATAAAGTAGAAGCAAGTATTGGATCTTATATTCATGAATATTAAGGGAGATGTGGGACATAAAAAGATTATAGCTTTTGAGATTAGTGGAGATGGTATCTTGAGGTACCAAGGCAGGTTATATGTAACTCGATATAGATGGGTTGCGAGATAAGATCATGGTTGAGGCTCATGAGTCGTGTTATGCCATTTATCCTGGTTCGATAAAAATGTATCATAATCTTAATGAGATTTATTGGTGGAAAAATATGAAGCGAGATATGGCTAGTTTTTTTTTTTCAAATTCATGGTGTGCCAACAAGTGAGGGTTGGGCACTTGCGGCCCAGAGGGTTGTATCAAGAAATTAAGTTACTTGTGTTGAGGTGGGAAGTCATTAATATGGATTTTGTTACTGATCTTCCTCGATCTTAAAATTATTTTGATTCGATTTGGGTCACCATTGATAGGATGATTAAATCTGCTCATTTTTTGCCAGTGAGGACTAATTTTTTGGCCGAAGACTATGCAAAGTTATTCCTCCAAGCGATTATGAAGTTGCATGGGGTGCCTATTTCTATCATGTCAGATCCTAGTACTCAGTTCTCATCATAGTTTTGGCATTTATTTCATAGAGGTTTTGTAACTAAGGTGTGCCTTAGTACTGCTTTCCACCCGCAGTCAGATAGGAAAGCGGAAAAGCCTATTCAAAAATTAAAAGACATGCTTAGAGCTTGTGTGATTGACTATGGTGGTAATTGGGTTGATCATTTTCCTCTTATAGAGTTTTCGTATAATAATAGCTACCACTATAATATTAGGATGGCTCCGTTTAAGGAATTGTATGGTAGGAGGTGTAGATCTCCTATTGGGTAGTTTGAAGTTGGTGAGGCTAAGATGTTTGGCCCGGATTTCATTCAACAAGCCATTGGTAAGGTGAAGGTGATTCAGGATAGACTTAAAGTTGTTCAAAGTTGCCAAAAGACCTATGCGAATGTGAGGCGGAGCGATTTAAGTTTAGTATTGGTGATTGGGTGTTCTTGAAGGCCTTTCCCATAAAGGGAGTGACGCAATTTGGTAAGAAGGAAAAGCTCAGCCCCCGATATACTGGTATGTACTTGGTGTTGAAGACGGTTGTTAATGTTTCGTATTAGTTTGAGTTACCTCCTAATTTAAGCTCTATTTATTTGGTGTTTCATATTTTAATGCAGAGAAAGTGTCTGGGTGATCCTTTGATGGTTGTTTTTTTTTAGCAGGTAGGTATTTTAGATTCCTTGTCTTATGAGAAATTCCTAGTTAGAATTTTAGATTGGCAAGTTCGTCGGTTGCGAACAAAGGACGTAACTTTGGTAAAAGTTCTATGGAGGAATCACAAGGTGTAAGAGGCCACTTGGGAAGCGAAAGAGGACATGAAGTACAAGTTTCCACTCCTATTCCCTATTTTGGAAAACCTTGCTTAAGGTATGTATTGCTCTAAACATCTTTGTTTTCTATCTTTGTTAAAGAAAGATTGCAAATTCCTTGGTATTTTTATTTTTTGCTTAAAGGTAAGAGTAGAGGTATGTGGAGTAAATTTATGCTAATCAATGCCTCGTCCTATCATTCAAGGACGAATGATCCAAGTGGGGGATAATTGAAACACCTCGAATTTTTGGCCCTTGGAAATTTCTTTAGCCTTGAGCTTACTGCCTTGGTTACGGCAGGACCCCCAAAGTAGTATGGTGTCTTGAAAACTCGTAACCAAACCTGTAAGTTGGTGGCTTCATTCTACTTTAAGTACGAGTGGTTCACTAAGAGCCAAAAGGCTATGTTACGAGTCGTGAGGTGTAATCATAAGGTGTCTAGTGTAAGTCCCAATTTGGGTTCTTTGTATACTATGACGTGAACCTACTAGTCGTAGGGTCTCATTATGAGTTCGTTGGTTGAGTTGTAAGGTCAGCAGTGGATGGTATCCTAGAGATTATCCTTGTTACAACTCGTGGTGATAGTCATAAACAGACGCTACGAATAAAGGGATAACTCAGAGTCAAAGGCGACCTTTTTTCAGCTTTTAAGTTAAGGGAATTCTACACATTTTCTCTCTTACCCAACTTGAAACCCATATCTTATAACCCCTTTAGGGTATTATTGTCCCTCATAAACACATCAATGTAACTTCTCAACACTCTCAATTTCCTCAAGGTCAAGAATACTTCGGGTTTTCAATAGGTTAATAAATTAGGGATTTCAAGGGTGATTTCTCTCTGTACATCTTACTATTGCAAGCATCTGATTCTTCCCACATTGTTAATTTTGTAAAAGCATATGTTTTAAAGTGTTGTTCATGAGATGTTCTTATCGGTTTGAAACAAGGGTTGGCTGTTTTTGAACATTATTTTCCAATGATTTAATTATGATTATTTATGCTTTAAATATGGATTTGAACTTGTGGGTACATGGGTATGGTGGTTGAATTAGGGAATTGTGATTTTCCAAAACTTATTAGCGTCTCTTATCATCCGGGTAAAGCCAATGTAGTGGCTGATGCTCTAAGTAAGATGTTTATAGGTAGTGTTACTCATGTGGAGGATGGTAAGAAGAAGTTGGCTCAGGAAGTTCATCATCTTGCCTGTCTAGGTGTTCGCTTAGTCAATTCAGCAGAAGGTAATATATGGGCGTGGAGTAGTTCAAAATCATCCCTAGTTTTTTAGGTGAAGAAAAAGTAGGATAGGGATCCCAGTCTAGCTAAGTTGAAAGAATCAGATGAAGATCAGAAGGTAGAGGTTTTCTCCCAAGGGGGAGGTCGTGTATTGAACTATCAAGGTCAGCTATGTGTGCCAGGTATAGATGTTCTAAGACAGTGAATTCTAGCAAAAGTGCATGGTACGCATTACTCTATTCATCCAGGGGCCACTAAGAGGTACCGTGATTTGTGGGAGATCTATTGGTGGAGTGGGATAAAGAGATACATTGCAGAGTTTGTGGCTAAGTGCTCAACATGTCAGTAGGTTAAGATAGAGCATCAGAAGGCAAATGGGTCTATACAGGAGTTCAGTATTCGCACCTGTTAATGGGAAGAAGTGAACATAGACTTCGTGATGGATTTTCCTCGTACTCGTCGTCAGCACGATTCGGTTTGGGTCATTGTAGATAGGATGACCAAATCAGCTCATTTCCTACTAGTACATACCTCTTTTTCAGCCAATGATTATGCCAAGTTCTATGTTAGAGAGTTGGTCAGATTACACAGAGCTCCATTTTCCATTATCTCAGATAAAGGTAAGCAATTCACCTCTCATTTCTAGAAAGCCTTCCAAAAGGGTCTTGGTACTCAAGTCCACCTCAGTACAGACTTTCACCCTCAGACAGATGGTCAAGCAGAAAGGACCATTCAGACTTTAGAGAATATGATGCAAGCGTATGTGATAGACTTTAAAGGTATTTGAGATGACCACTTTCCTTTGATTGAGTTCGCATATAACAACAGCTATCATTCCAGCATTCAGATGGCTCCATTTGAGGTGCTTTATATGAGGAGATATAGGTCTCCCATTGGTCGGTTTGAGGTAGGTGAGGCCACAGTGGTAGGGTCTAACTTTGTATTCAATACCTTGGAAAAGGTTTAGCTAATTAGGGAAAGGCCTAAGACAGCTCAGAGATGATAGAAATCGTAAGCAGATGTGTGGAGAAAGTATCTCAAGTTTGAGGTTGGTGATTATATGTATTTTAAAATATCTCCTATAAAAGGAGTGAAAAGGTTTGGCAGGAAGGGGAAGCTCAGTCCCTGATATGTCGGTCCTTATCGAATTCTCAGCTGTTTCGAAAAGGTAGCTTACAAACTTGAGTTGCCTTTAGACTTAGCTTCAGTCCATCCAGTGTTCCATGTCTCCTTGTTAAAGAAATGCATAGGTGACCCAGCAGTTGTAGTCCCTGTAGGGAGTATAGACGTTCATAACAGCCTCTCTTATGAGAAGATTCCAGTCAAAATCCTTGATTATCAGATTCGTAGACTGAGGAGCAAAGAGGTCCCTCTAGTCAAATTTCTTTGGCGGAATCAGACCGTTGAGAGAGCTACTTGGGAAGCAGAAGTAGATATAGGGTCCAAGTATCCTCACCTCTTGTTCTCTAACTCAGACTCAACCTAAGGTAACAGTTTTTCCTTGAACTTACTCAGTTCCATGCTTAGATTTTCCTTTATAGACTTGGTACTAGTTACCATTGCATATTCAGTTGTGACTTTATGCATCAAATATATATATGTTCAGCCTGAGAAACTCAGCTTATTAACAATCCCAATCATGCATTCATGAATCATGTTCAGCTATGTGCTCATGCATTTGATATGCATGTTCAGTATGAAATTTCAGCATATCAGTAATGTCAATTATGAAATCATGTTGCAGTTGTGCATATCCAGTATCTAAATTCAAACTATAAGTATTTCCCAGCTTAGTCAGTCTCATTCGAGGATGAATGCTCCCAAAGGGGAGATATTGTAAGACCCCGCAAAATTCTAAGCTTAGCTCAGTCCTTTAAAGCTTATTAAGGGGTCCCAAACGTAGAAAATTTTAGCTAAGTATTCAGACTTAGTGTTATTTTAGCCTTCGTAGGTTGGGGACTCTATTTCACGACCCTCATGACCTTCAAGTGATGATTTTTTGGTTGAATCATGATCAATAATGTTAGTAGGTATTCTCGGACAAGTTTCAAATTTTTTGGACTTTGTTTGAGACACATTTGAAAGTTCAAACCAGTGGATCGACAGATCTCAATGCACCGCATCGCCCCTCACGTCGATAAGTATTTTCCCCTTTACCCAGTGTAGATTCCAGTGAACCGACATGGAGAATTGGCTATCACGTCGATTCCAACAATGCAGTGCATCGGTCTGCGCGTCGCTAACTTAGTTTTTAGTTATTAAAAAGTCACATCCTCAGGGGTATCTTTTTCCACCTCATATCAGCCTCCAAAACATGATATTAAGCCCCTTTAGAGGCAAATCCATTCATCTTTCTCAAAATTTCTCAAGAAGCAAACCCTAGGATCTCTAATTCAAGATTCAGCCTTCAAGAACACTCCATCATTCTTCGTAAATTTGAATACCAAGGTATGTCAAGTGTTCATCCAAGGGTCCCTTCCTTCCTTGGAGTCCAAGAAATTCTTTTAAACTTTAAGTAAATTGATTTCACGACTTCCATAATTTGGATTCAAGTGTATTCATGATTATAATGTTGATTGGGTTTCTATACCATGATAAAGTGCAAGATTTATGTAAAAACAATTATTATGTAGGTAGTATCACGTGAATTTATGTTAAAGACTTGAAATTGTGATGCTCATGAGTTTATTAGTACTATGTGCATATAAAATGCCTTCCAAGTGTTTGATGAGTTGTTCATGTGAATTAAATAATGGGATTATATCATGTTAGCATGTATACTAGTTCATGCCATCAAAGTGTTTGATAAAATGACTCTATAGATGCATTATGAACAAGTGTAGATTTCTATGCTATGCAAGGTCATGTGATGCTTTACTTTTATGCTATCGAGTCCTGAGGGTATTTAATACCCGACAATTTAGCTGATTACCTAGAGCTAGTGTCAGTTACAGAATAATCTCAGTTATGTCACGATCAGTAGAACTCTCAGTTAGCTACAGAACTCAAGAAAAATTCAGTAGACTCAGTATTAATCCAGTCCAATTCAGTATTCAGTTAAGACCTCAGTAAATTTAGTTAGTTAATAGAATTAAGTAGTATTCCGTCAGTCAACAAAACTCAGTGAACTCAGTTTAGTTCAGTTAGAAAGTATAATCAGTAACAATTCAGTCAAGCCTAATATGAACTAAGAATCAGTTCAGTGTCTATTCAGTTGGGAGTAGGATTCAGCACCGAGTGAACCCAAGGATGGGGACTCACCTGCCAGTAGAGGGTGTGATCCTTAGAAGCAGTCCTTATGTTCCAAAACTATGTAGCCAATGTAGGTTGAGATATCAACCTGCCAGCTGAGGGTTGATGAGGTGTCCTACCTTCTTGTTGAGGGTACGACCATTCTCATTCAAAGAACCTACCAGATGAGGGTTAAATAGCTTATCTTTACCCGTGGCACGGTAATGACACTATAATACCCTGCAAAGTCCTCTTCCAGTCTGAGCCTTAGAGCATATCCAGTAAAGTGGAAATCCAAGTCTAAAAGTTTTAGAAATATCTTCCCAAGTATGAAATACTTTGAATCATGTGGAATTTCCCTAATTTCTACTTTTTATCATGTAGAGAATTGAATAACCTTTTCATCGGTACCAAATTTTCCCAAATTGAACACTCGGGTGAAGGTTAGAGCCATTTTAGTGAGACAGTGTGCCACCTAGCATCTTAGCGCGTCGCAGAGCTAGCCAAAATGGTAATCGTCAAAATCCAGTGAGCCTTCATGATTTCACCACATCGCGGTATAGTTCCAGTTCGTAACCAAAGATTGAAATGCAATTTTCACCACGTCGCATCGTCATGCAGTTTCTCAATTGTCCAATTTCTAGTGAACTGGCACGTCGGGCCAGCATGTAAAATTGAGATTTTTTTTAGTTTAATTCCAAGGGCTTTTTGGTCTTTTCCCCTTATCCCCAACCTCTATAAATACCCGACTAAGGGATTTTAGCCTCATTTTCTCTTCTTCCACAAAGAACTAGGGTTTTCAAAAATCAAAATCCTCTCTTCTTCAACAAAGATCAAGAAAGATCTAGAGAAATCAAGAAATCTTCCGAAGGCTTTCAAGAAAAGAGTTTCCCAAGGTATGTAGATGTTGATTCTTGGGTCCCTTTCATCTAAGAATCTCAAGAACCCTTTTTAAAACTTTAAGATTTTTATGCTTATGAGATTCCATGATTTGTATGAGTTGAATTGATGTTCCTTGTGATGTTGAGTTTTGATTCATGTTTGTGTACAATATTTATAAGCTTTGACCCTAGTATGTGGAATTTATGTGATGTATTCATGGCATTTTGTTGTAGAAATGGTTGAATAAGTGAAACATGTCCCCCATAGGTTTGATAAAGAGCTTAGGTTAAGCATAAAGGCCATTATAGTATGTTAAAGATGAAACCCCAAAATGTGAGTTAGTTTATGCGTGCCTAATGTTTGATAAAATGCCCAAGTGGATGAATTATTCCATGATAGTGGGAAATCCCTAAATAAGTATGAACCTGTGCGTGTCTAGTGATTGTTGAAGTACCTTAGTGAACAAGTAGAGATGTGATGGTAGTAAATTCCCCAATTTTGTGCTCTTTGATATATTGTAAGCTTTTAATACATGTCAAGTGGTTAGCATGTTGAGACATGATAGTATGAAGTTTTCCCCAAATTATATGATGTCCAAATACATGTCAAGACTGATTTAGGTGTGAAATACTTGAGGAAAAACCTAGTTGAATGGAGTATGATCTAGTAGCATGTTTTCCCTACGCTATTATATATTTGTGATCCCTAAATGCTTGAAGTGATGTCTTAGTGATTGTGAGGATGAACATATGATATGATTCCTAGATACTTGAAGAGATACCTTAATGATAATGATGATGAATGTATGACTGTGATGATGAATGAATGATTGTGCTGATGAAGATGATGATGAATGAATGGTTGTAATGATGGAGGAATGATTATGCTTTATTTTATGTTATCGAGTCCTAGGTGTATTTATACCCGATAATTTAGTTGTTTTCTAGAGCCCATGTCAGTTTTATGATAATTCTAGTCGAGCCATGATTCTCAAAACTCAGTGAGCTATAGAACTCTGTATCCTCAAACAATTACAGAACTTAAGAAAGCTCAGTAATCTCAGTTATCTTTGTAATCTCCGTATCACTAGTGATCTAACCTCAGTCCTATAATTAGCTCAGATATAATAGTATACAAGTGTTCAATTCTAATCTCGAAAGTGACTGACTAATCTATTAAAGCTCTGTATCGTTAGTCAGATACCATGATTCAATACCATTTCCGTCAGATATGGAACTAAGTGATCTCAGCGTAGCTCAGTCATATCTTTTGATAAACATGATCAGTTATCAGTATCAGATTTAGTTCAGTTTTTGTTCAGTTAAGATTTTAGTTCAGAGTCTTTCAGTTAGGAGTATAAACTAGCACTACGCAAGGGAAGGGATGGTGGCTCTTTCCGTCAGTGAGAGAGGCCAAAGTCGTTAGTAGTAATCCTTGACCTCCCGAACTGCGTAGCCAGCATAGGATATAGGAGTCACCATCAGGAAAGGCTGTCACCTCCAGAGAAAGAGTATTTAACTTTTATATTGCCTTAGGTTGACTTCCTGATAAGGGTCATCCGTTAGAGAGGAATGACCAGAGAGAGGTCTTTACTCGTGGCACGGTATTGACACCCTTCCAACTAGGGTTATAGGTTGGACCCCACCTGTGGTAGGTCGGAGCATGTCGATTAAGTAACTATTTCCCACAGTTTTAGTTACAGTTTTATTTTCAGTATCAATCTTCAGAAATTAGGACAGTTAGCTACAGTTTTCTATCACTATGAGGAACTCAGATAGTTTCATTGATTCATGGACTATCCCATCAGATAGGCTTGGTCTCGTATATATTTATTTGATATCATATTCAGAGATATGCCGCCAGACAGGCTTGATTCATAATCTCAGATTCTATTGAGTAATCTTGTTGTCAGATTCAGATATGATCTTTTCCTTACCATTGATAATAGCTTCCTTAATCATCCGTTAGAGAGGTTGATCCTTAATCTTGTCAGTTGAGAGCAGTAAGCTCAGAATTCAGCCATCGATTTAAGTACATCTAGTTTCTCAGTCATCAGTATCAAATGAGTCAGTATCTCAGTATCTCAATGTCAATAGTGAGTTCAGTCTGTAGTAAGGCAGTACCCGAGCTTTAGTCTCTAGAGTTATGATGATTGTGACTATGGTCTATGCATTCATGTATGTGTATGTGTTCTAGTGCAGCATTATCATGATTATTTAGTTTAGATATTATGCACGTATGAGCCCTTGCATTTAGCCTTACCCTGTCTACATACTCAGTACATTCCTGTACTGACGTATTTACGCTATGGTGTTTTATTTGGCACCATAGATTCAGAAGCACAGGACCCAGAGTTTCCTCAGCAGTTCAGTCCCAGTCAGCAACAGTAGTCATAGCAGTGAGTTCTCTTCTTTCGAGGGCGAATCTCAGTTTACTATTATAGCATTAGACTTTGTTTATATTTTCAGTAGACGGAGTTAGTTGGGGACATGTCCCATCAACTCTACAGTTCAAACAGTTTAGAGGCTTTTCAGACAGATGTCAGATGTATTAGTATTCAGTTTTTTTATATTTTGAGTTTTCATAAATGTGTTGAACCTTATGGCTAGTTTCCACATTTATTTCAGATATTATGCAGTGTGCAGGTACAGATATCAGTAAAGGTTTATCTTGTGGTCCTTCGGGTCTATAAGCATTGTGTGATATCTCGAGATGGGATCTCGGGTTGTTACAGACACCCTTCCAACTGGGGTTACAGGTTAGACCCCAACCCATTCAGAAAGGAGAATGTCGGTTAGATGATTACCTCCTACAGTCTCAGTTTTAGTCTTCAGACTGGAACTTTGCTCAGTTTTATAGTAATCAGAACTGTCAGACACAGTAACTCAGTTCAATACAGAACTCAGAATAGTTCCACAGAATCAGGACTGTCAAATACAGTCACTAAGTTAACAGTAATACAATATCAGTGAACTTAAATATCAGTAAACCGATGATTCAGAACTCAGTATCCAGTGTTATCATGACCTTATTTATAGTTTACATATTTATGCATGTACTCTCATTCAATTATGTTCATGTATTTAGTCAGCTATTTTCATGCATATGAACCCACTAATGTCAGCCTATCTCACTTAGCATACCAGTATATTCAAAGTACTAACGCATACCTTTTTTTTGTGCTATGATGTCTTATATTATAAGTTCAGAAGCACGGGCTCCCAATCATACTTAGCAGTCTAATCCATCAACAACAGTCTAGTGGTGAGTCCTTATTAATTGAGGATAGATTTACTATTACAATATTTCAGTACTCAGTTTATTTTAGTAGTCGGAGTTAGTTAGGGACTTATCCCATCAACTCCTTATTCAGACAGTAGAGGCTTATTAGACTGGAGTATTTTCAGAAAGATTTTTAGTTTTAGTATTTATTTCAGATATGAACGTTATGGCAAGTTTTTGCCTAATTTCTGCATAATAATAGTATTACTATTCAGTTATTGCAGCAGGTACCAGTCATGGGTTAGCTTGTGGTCTTTCGAGATTATGAGCATCGTGTAGCGTCTGGGGTATAGACTCGGGGCATTACATAGGCAGGTTTAAGTCCCCCATAAATCATTACATGATCGGGTGTTTAAGTTACCTTAGTATATATTGGGAGGTTTAAGTCCCCCATGTGCATGTAGATGAGATTATTCTCCGGTTTGTGTGGCTACACGCACTGGGTCCCAACCAGGGGATGAGAGTTGGGGCCCATATAGCCCATGGGTGTTATTATATGACGGTTGAGCTACACAATCTAGGCTAAAGTTTTAAAAATGCATGTTAAGCCTTGTTCCCTATCCCGGCATGAAATATATATATGTATTTGCATATGATTATATCCATTGGATGACTTAATTTTAATTGATGGCATTATTTTATCTTTATCCCTGAGTTACATGCTAGCGTTCACCCCACTAACCATCTTCAGACATTGTATACCCACGTAATACAGGAATTAGACACACTTCTACTACTCCTACTTAGTAATTGTGGATGGATCAAGAGTTGACTTAAAGTGTTGAGATTCCATGCATTGAAGGCCCCATTTCAGGACTATGTTTTCCTTTTTAGTTATAAACTATTGGATACCATTTTCTACTTTAGTCGGGAGCATGTCCCAACACTCTATTGATATTCAGTTGGTAGAGGCTTTGTCAAACCACTGTGGACTTGGGATGGTTTTATTGTTGGATGGTTTGGTTATACTCATATCATAATATCTTTGATTTTAAGTTTTCTTATATTTTTATATGTTTGGAATTCATCTGATATAGGTGTAAAGAGATCAATGGTTTGGGCATTGTGGGTGAACTCTGGTCCTTGTTGGACTTGAGATACCCAACACGACCTGGTTGCAAATCACTTATCTCACCTCGAGGAAGAGGCAATGCAAAAGTTAGAGGATGAGCTTGATATAGATGATACTTTTCCAAATGAGCAGGTCTTGGCAATATTTCAAGGCTTACTACCCTAGTTTGCTAATTTTGTCAATTTTTTGGCAAGTGATATTGTTCCATATGATTTGTCCTTCCAGCAGTGTAAGTGGTCGATGCATGAGGTGAGGAAGTATTTCTATGATGAACATTATCTCTTTTACATTTGTGTGGATGGAGTTATTCGTATATATATTCTTTGGGTAGAGATGATGAGCATTCTTGAGGCTTGTCATTCATCAATAGTTGGGGGTCATCACAGTGGTACCCGCATAGCCCACAAAATTCTGTAGTATGGGTATTATAGGCTGACTATCTACAAATATGCTCATGATTTTGTTCAAGACTATGATCAGTGTCAGCGGCAAGGTAATATTTCATGAAAACATGAACTCTGCATGACACTTATCTTGTCGTTGGAGTAGTTTGATGTATGGGGAATAGATTTCATGGGTCCATTTGTGAGTTCCTATTAGAAGAAGTTTATTCTAATGGCAGTTGACTATGCTTTGAAGTGGGTAGAGGCAGTTGATTCCCAATAATATGGGTCAAAGTGACACTATGTTTTTGAAAAAGAATATCTTTTCTCGATTTGACACTCTAAATATGATTATTAGTGATGGTAGGTCTCATTTATTTAATTATAATTTAAGGCCATGCTTACAAAATATGGTGTGGAGCATAAGGTTGCCACACCTTACTATCCGTAAATAAGTAGGCAGGCGGAGGTCTCTAATTATGAGATCAAGTCCATATTAGCAAAGAATGTTGATGCAAATAAGACTAATTGGTCAGGAAGTTAGATGATGCTTTGTGGATCTATCAGACAACTTTTAAGACCCCTAGAAATTCCTCTACTTATAAAATTATGTACGGCAAGACATGTCACTTACTGGTCAAACTTGAGCCCAAGGAATTATAGGTATTGAAAAAGCTGAACATTGAGTGGCATGATGCAACAAACTTGAGGATGAGAAAAATAAATGAGTTGGATGAATTTCGGCTCTGAGCTTATGAGAGTTCAGCTTTTTACAAAGTAAAGATGAAGATGTATCATAAAAGATTATCGTGAAAAGAGTGTACGAGCTCGGTGATATGGTATTGTTATATAATTCAAGACGTCACTTATTTCCTGGCAAGTTAGAGTCTATATGGTATGGACCATTCACCATGCTTAGGGTGTTCCCACATGGTGTTACTAAGTTGAAATATGATAGTGAAGCCCCATTCAAGGTGAATGGACACCATGTTAAGTACTATTTAGGTAATGTTGATGAGGTGAAAGTTTTTGTTGATGTAAGACTTGGTGAAGTCTAACAAGCCAAGGCATCCGAGTTGTGCCCTAATGTTAAATTAGAGTCTTCATAGGAGGAAACCCATGGGCTTGTTGGTGAAGTCTGAGTAACCAACATAGCCACATCGTGCCATGATGTTAAGTCAATCGTTGGGTGGAGGGCAACCCACTCTCTTAATGTTCATGTTGTTTTATTTTTTATAGGTGTAAAGAGTGAGGAAATACCACGAATATGGTACGAAATTAAGAAAATTATAGGTAAGGAGTCTTATTGACCCACTTATGGAGGTCATAAGTCCCACCAAAGATAGGTAAGTGATGCAGTAGTTATCAGAGGGAACATCTGAGAAGTTTGGATCTCTGAACTTTTCCTATGAACCCACCTGCGGGGGTTGTAAGTACCACTTAAGACCTAATGAATGGTGTACCTGATTTGTTTTAATAAAGTATCGGCCCCATGAACCAGAGGCTGCTCTTAGAGATAGCCCTAGGCTACAGCAGCAGTTGTTGAAGCCATATTAGGAATATATGGCACCCAGCCTTCCACCACACAGACTCAGTTGGGAAATCAACCTATATCTACACAGGTCGAGGCCTAATCAGCTACACTTAGACCAGTTCCTAGTTTGAGGACGAAGACGACCAGGACTTTACCACCATATTCTCCCCAGTCTGAGGAGGGAGAGCATTCTTAAGAGGATGATGTAGATGAGAAGGAATAGTTAGAGTCCATAGATATGGTTGAGTCTAGATCCATTTCTAGTTTAATTGAGGGGGAGCACTCACTCGGCTCCTAGTCTAAGGAAGGGTCGGGTGATGCATCTTATTCATCTATTAAGTCAGATTTAGTTGCACTATAGAGGGTACAACTTAGGTGTTGCATCAAGTTTTATCTTCTTCTACAGCTTTCACCACAACCTTCTACACAATATGTTGCCTACTGATCCACCATTGTTCGATCTTACTTCAAACTTTACACAAGCCTCAGCTAAATATATAGTTGAGATAAACCCAAGATGGTATGTAGAGGGGTCTCAATATATCTATGAGAGAGATATCTATATTACTGAGAATGGTCGGCCCAAGAGAGGCATGGCAGTTGAGTGGAGGATAGACTTGACTAGGCTAGAAGGAAAACCAAAACTGAGAGCCTCCTTTATAGGTATAGGTTAGGATTGATGACTCAACCTCAGGGATCTTACATCATGGCTATGGTCCATGTGTTTTATGATTCATATGCCTTCTCGTTATACTTGAGTGCCCCATGGAAGGGTAGAGTAGTAGAAAATACTTTATTAAGCATACGTTATTCCAAAGAGTCAGAGTAGATAATCTGTGGAAGCTATCCATCGAGTGATTTTGGTGTAGATTATGAGGGACCAGCATCTACAACTGAGTTTGATTTTAGTATGAGACTTGTGTGCTACAGACACTCTATGAGAGATACTAACTTTCAATAATAGAGGCTTGATTTTTTAAGGTATATAGCCTATTATATTTCTAATTTTGGTGATGATGCCCCGAGATAGAGGGTAAATGGGAGATTAAGAAGGCAGCACTGCATTTTGCAGCCATATTTTGGTGGACCATAGTGAACTTCAAATTGAGTCTGATCGAACCGAACAATGTTCTTACATGGGAGGATATAGTGGTATCTTGTTTGCTTATGGGTCTGAGATTGAGTTTACCATACTAATCAGGCTAGAGATACAAACGTATACATTTGGTAAGACCAATACTCCCCCCATTTAGTGTCTTATTTGGTAATTGTGTGAGGCGTCATATGTATAGTATATACCTAAGGTTCATAGGAGGATTATGATGATAAGAATTGCAGATATTAGCTTGATCAGCGATCCAACAAACCTAGTCCTTATCAGAGATCATAGGCTTCTTCAATAGTTATTTCGGTCTACTTTTATGGACCTTCAGCTTTGGAAGAGCATGTTGATAGGCAAGACATGAATGTTAATAGTTATATGAGTGGGCTGAGAGATGCACCCAAGGTTTCTATAGAGGATGAGGGAGCCCCAGCTATGCCCACTTCAGCCCTGGCTTCTACATATAAGCCAGCTGGGGCATCTACTATATCCCCTCGCCCCACTGCCACAGCCAAAGGTATTATTGGTGTACTGTGTGAATTATTATAGCACCTAGTGGATAGGCAGGATGAGAAGACTTCCTTCCATACTGAGGTAGAGTCTGAGATTGCTATTTTGTATGGGCAGATCTAGCCTTGGGTTCGGACGAATTTAGAAAGTGTTGAAGCTCGGGTGAGGGAAGAGTTGAGAGCTGAGATGATAGAGTTTACTAGGGGGTTACATTCTATATCAATAATTTTGAGGGCCAGGTGTCTACATGATTTAGAGATATACAAGCTCCTGATCTAGATGGGATTAGGAAAGAGGTAGCCACGCTATGTACAGAGGTACTCTCTCTTGCTGATATAGATTCCATCCATTCCCCCCAATTATCCTTTCATTCACTCTGACCATGCCTCCATCCTGATCTATGTGGTTTGACCTATTCACTTAGGAGGAGATAATCCTAATGGTTGGGACTAACAGAGGTACAATAGGGATTTATAGTACCCTACTATCCCATATGATCAAGCCTTGAAAAGGGCCACAATTGACTCTAGGCTGTGTTCAGTAGGTGATAAAAAGAGACATCATCAGATAGCATCGAGTGCATCTTCTAGTCATGCCCTTCCACCATCACCACCTTCATTAGTTATGATACCAGATGGGGGCGATCATGAGCCGGACGCCTTGAAAATCCCAAGTATATCCTACTTCCCTTGTTTTGTATTGTAGTTATTCACTGAGGATAGTGCGTAGTCTTTTAAATGGTGGTAGGGGTGTACTACAGCTGAGTTTTTCATGTTTCTTTTCCTGTTGGTTGCACTATAATAATAGAACTAGCATGATTAGGTTTTTCGTATTTGTGTTGTACATGTTTTATGTTTTATTTGTGTTTAACTATGAGAAAAATAAGTGATCTAAGGGTAGTCTATATATTTTGATATTATATTTAAATTTTTGAGAAAAAGGATACCCCTCAAAAAAGTTTGTTTTGAACTATGTGATGTCTTTATCTTTGTGACCACTGTGAATCTTTTTGTGGCATGAGGATTAGGGACGTAATTATCACAACTTTGCATTTCCATGAACTAGATAGGTTTGTAGTTGGTAACATAATCCTATTCCATGTGTGTGTAAGATTGCTTACCTAGTTCTCTTTATGCATTTAATTTAGAACTTTCCCGGTTAGTCTTGCCAAGGTTGTAGGATAATCGATTAGGAGAGGATCATAGGTCATTCCTGATTTCATCCACTCTTAGCCTAAATGATCCTCTAAATGAAAATAAATACAATTTTCTTGTTTTTTCTATCACCTTCCTAGTTAGTTACAATGAACCTTTTTTGCCCCTGGTCCCTTTTTAGACATCGTGCACCTCAACTCAGTAAAATCACCTGATTTGAGGGTGCAATCATAAGGGTGCATAATTAGAATTAGGTATGAATAAGGATTTAAATAAAATAAAAAGAAAGTAGGCTTGGGTGTGGTATGAAAAAAAAAAAAGAAAAACAAAAAGAAAGAAAAAGTGAAAAAAAAACAAAGAATAAAAGAAATCGCACCCAAGCCGAATAAGCAATAAAAAGGGGGAGAAACATTGGAGGAATAAAGGAAAAGTTGGTTTAGAAGTGGGCCCCCAAATGTAATTGTGGTGTAAAGGAGGGTTAGTCACTAAAAATCCTAAATGTACCATACCAGCCCCTAAGCCTACGTTACAAGCCGAATAAAGTCCTCGAGTTATCCTAGTCTAGCTGTTTGAAAAACTAAGGTAAAGAAAATAAGGGTAAGTATATGCCATTATATGCACATTGATTGGAACTTCTTTAACAGTGTAAGTGTCTCGTTATCAGCCCCATATCAACATGCATGATTATACTATGAGATTGGGACTTCTTTGTTTTGAGGGTATATGTGTTGTGTTACTAGCTGCTTATTTTTTTGGGTAGTTTAATTCTTACATATGCTTTATTTTTGGTTGCTAATGTGACACTACAACTTGATTCTTTTGTGCTGCATTATTGGGCAACATAGATCCACACCATTGGTTTTGAAAAGTTAAAAATAGGAGGCAGTAATGTTTTTAAAGCTGAAATTTAGTTGACTGCCATAAGTACCTTAGGTTTCTCTTGGTTAAGCATCATTATGTTATTTTTGTTATGTTTAGTTTCCCGAGGATATGAAAACATTCTAAGTTGAGGGCGTTGATATGACATGGTTTCATGACACTTTTGATGCTTAAATAAGGAAAATATGCAAAAACTTAGGTCCATGTTGTTAGATATGATGTGTTTTTATGTCTATGTTACAGGAAACTAGGTTTTGGAGCTTAAACAGACAAAAAGAGTTGAAGTTGTAAAATAAACCCCACCTACGAGCTTACCTATGAGGCATGGGTACTGCTTATGACCATTGTGGGTGGCCCCGTGGGTCTCAGATATGTTAAGTTCAAAGATCCTAAAAATTAAAGTTTATGTATTATTTTGACGGAGGACTACTTACGGGGCAGGAGAACAACTTACACCACCATAAGTACCATCATGGGTGTAAGAGGTTGAAGATCAAAGACTCTTAAGTTTGGAGATTTTATTTGATAGTTATGACGAGTCTTCCTATGGATTGTATGTACCTCCTACATGTCAAGACCCAAACAAGGTCCTGGCCAGGACGAGTATCTCAAGTCTGCCTTGGATCGGAGACCACCCCCTTTGTCTAGTCAAACAGTGCATACACACTAATAGTAATTGAATTCCGAACATATAACAAGATGGTAATGTAAACTAAAGTCATTTATGATAAGTCCAAAAACCAATAACTGATACCCAAGTATACAGTAATATCAAAAAAGCCTCTAACCAACTGAATATCAATAAATGTTGGGACATGCCCGCGATAATAGACAAAAATAACCAAAAGAATAGTCTATGACAATATGAAACCCAAAACATGAAATAAGGTCTTATGAAGTATGAAAGCTCACCACTTCAAGTCAACTCACGATCTATCCACGAACACCTGATCACTGTGCAGGAAAAGTAGGAGTATTTTTGGTGCCTACATCACGTGGGAATACAGCATCCGGAGATGGTTGCGGATTGAGAGCTAGCATGTAACTCAGGGATAAGGGGTAAAATAATTCCATATCAGCAGTTCCAAACCAGTCAATATCCAATGCACATAATCCAATGTAAATATGCACATATATATAACATGCTGGAGTAGGGAAAAGGCCTAGCATGAGCTTTAAAAATCTTAACCTAGATTATGTAGCATAACCATCATAATAAGGCACCGACGGGCTATATGGGCTCAACATTCCCTAAGTTGGAAGGTCTCCAGTGTGTGTAGCCACACAAACCAAAGGATAATTGGACGTGTATATGCTTTATGGGGGGACTCAAACCTCCCGACATAAATCAAAGGTGACTTAAGAAGAAATTTATATAGTTTGGGGGACTCAAACCTCCCAATCATATAATAAGGGAGACTAGAACCTCCCAGTCATTTAGACCCCTACGCCAGCTAGCGTGACGACCCAAATACACAAACTTCTTTTAAAACCAATAAAATATTCAGCACACATTCCCATTAATTCAACCAATTACACATTAAGGTATCCCGTTGGTATCTTCATACCAACCCCACTTGGAAGTTCATTATTACGACATAACCTTTATCCATCATATGAGGGAATTCATGACCCTTAAGTTCAATTAATTAGTCATACAGGAATTCCACATACCCAAAGTTCAATGAAAATCAATCCATGGTTCATTAACCTTTTATGTCAATGCATTAGTATAGGTGAGCAAGTCAAACCATGTGACAAAACCATAATCAATATCAGTTTCACAATTTGGGTTGAGGGAATACAATTTCCAAATCCATATATTAGGGCAAAATCATCAAATTAAGGATAACCATGATCCCTTTGTTTTTTTACCATTCCCATGCACCCTAAGAATTCAAAATCATTAATAGAGGATGAACAATGCAAAACTAATCATGGAAAATTAAGTTAAGAGTCAATCATACTAATATCATCCACCCATATCAAAACCTTTGTTCAAATAAAAAAACCATATATTTTCATGCTTTAAACAAAATAAGTTTAAGGGTAGAGTCACATGTCTAAAATATCAAGAGTTATGGAGAGAATTTGCCCTTGGACGCTCTAGTTGACCAACCTTTTAAAAACTAATGCTCTTGCTTAAGAGAATCTGAGAGAAGAGAGAATGTGTTTTGATTTTCTAAGGATGAAAATAAAGACCCAAAGGTGTTTTATGGTCATGGGTCACAACGGTGAAAAAGGTAAATGTCCAACGTGCCCTTAATTAAAAGATGATAAATTATCACTGGTGACTACAGGTCACTCTTCGACTCGTAAGGTCATATAACAACTCGACACCACGAGTCATAGCTAAGACAAATTCTAGGAACACACACATTATTGACCCTACGACTTGTCAAGTGACCATATGACTCGTAGGGTCCATGTTGTATCCAAGATAGAACTATTTTAGCCTTACACTAGTCACCCTACAATTGTACTATGCAATTTGTATGGAGTCAATCGACTCATTGGAAGCCACTCGTAATTAGGATAGGAAACTTATTCATACACACTGGTCAGGCCACGATTAGGGTCTGAAGACTCATCAAGACTTACTGTGACTTGTATGGGGTGTCATAGTTTGTATAGTGAGGATAAATATTTGGAAATTGTAAAGGACCAAGAATCTGGGGTGTTGTATACTCCTTTCTTAGGATCATTCATCCTCAAATGATGGGTCAAGATATATTTTGGCATGATTTAACACATAAACACACCTACACTTACCTTTAACAAAGATAGAAATCAAAGATGTCAAGATTAACACATCCCTTAAGCACAATTATCCAGAAGGGGAACAAGAATGGTTATTAGGACTTTATGTCCTCTTCGGCTTCCAAAGTAGCTCCCTCGCCTTTTTGGTTCTACGAAAGAACCTTCACCGAAGCCACGTACTTAGTCCTCAAACAACGGACATATCTATCCAAGATCTTAACTGGGACTTCCTCATAAGGCAAGGATTCTGAAACACCAACACTCTTTAAAGGAACAACCAAGGAAGGATCGCCCACACACTTCTTCAACATCAAAACATGGAAGACTGGATGAATCTAACCCATACTCGAAGGATATTCCAATTCATAATCCACACTGCCTACTCACCTCAAAATATGGTACAAACCAACATAAAGTGGGTTGAGCTTCCCCTTCTATCAAAACCGCATCACTCCCTTCATGTGACACACTTTCAAGTACACCAAATCATCCACCAAACTCCAACTTTCTTTGCCTTATGTCTCCATAGGACTTTTGGAGACTTTGGGTAGTTCTAAGTCTATCACGAATAGCCTTTACCGTCTTCATAGCTTCATGAACCAAGTTTGGACCATACAACCAATCTCACTAACCTCAAACCACCCAATAGGAGGCCTGCACCTACTACATAAAGAGCCCCGAAAAGGGTCATCCTAATACTAAAGTGATAGCTATGAGGAGAAAATGATCAACCAATTACCACTAAAGTCAAGAACACAATACCTTAGCATATCTTCCAATGTCAGAATGGTCCTCTCCACTTGTCCATTCACTTGGGGATGGAAGGTGGTGCTAAGGCTCACCTTAGTTCCCAAACCTCTCTGAAATAAATCCCAAAAATGAAATGAGAACAACATACCTCAATCAAAAATGATAGAAACCAGAGCCCCATGCAACCTGATGTCTTCAATGAAAATTTTGGCATAGTCCTCAGAAGAGAAATTTGTCCTCACCATCTAGAAGTAAGAAGACTTAGTCATCCTATCCACAATGACTCACATCGAATCAAATCTTCCATGAGTCTGCAGAAGATCCATAACAAAATCCATATTAATCACCTCCCACTTCCACACAGGCAACTCGATTTCTTGAAACAACCCACCAAGCCTCAAGTGCTCCACTTTCACTTGTTGACAATCCATGCACTTAGCCAAAAAAATTAGACACAGCCTATTTCATATTATTCCACAAATTAATCTCCTTCAAGTCATGGTACATTATTTAAATTGGGATGAACAGTATACCTTAACTTATAAGCTTCACCCAAAATTCTTTCTCACTACCCATCAATATCGGGAATACACAATCTCCCTTGATACCTCAAGGTACTATCGCCACTAATATCAAAAAACATCACTTTCTAATGGCCCACGTCACCTTTAATCTGCATCAAAATAGAATCAAAAACCTTCTTCTCCTTCACCATAGCACCTAGATATGACTTTACCACATCTTGAACCATCACACCACCATCTGCAGAGTCCAAGAGATTAACTACTAGATTAGCCAAACTGTGAATATTCGTCACCAAATATTGGATTTACTCATCCACTTAAGATAAGCTACTAATAGATAACCTGCCAAGAACGTCAACAATCAAGTTAGCTTTACCTGAGTGATAATAGAGACTCATATCGGAATCCTTGAGCAACTCAAGCCACCTTCTTTGCTTGAGATTCAACTTCTTCTGGGTGAACACATACTTCTAACTATTATGGTTTGAGAAGATATCAACATGAACTCCATACAAATAATATCGCCAAATCTTCAATGTAAACACCACAACCAACAACTCCACATCATGAGTCGGATAATTTTTCTCATGAAATTTCAATTGCCTAGAAGCATAGCCTCTACCATGCTACATCAACATGCAACCAAGTCCCACATGGGACGCAACATAATAACAACGAAACCATCAGTACCCTCAGGCAGGGTCAAAATTAGAGCGGAAGTCATTTTATCTTTTAACTTCTCAAAGCTACCATCAAATACATCGGACCATAAAAATTCACCTTTTTCTATGTCAACTTAGTCCATGAAGCAGCAATAAATAAGAATACCTCCACAAACCTCCTATAATACCCAACTAAACCTAAGAAGCTTTGAATGTTCATTAGATTTATGGGTCTAGGCCACTTCTTAACCACAAAAACCTCTTATGGATCTACCATGATCCTCTCACTAGAAAAAACATGTCCTAAACAAGTGAAAACATTCAGAAAGAACTCACACTTTGAGAACTTAGCATACAATGGCTAATCCTTGAGAGCCTACAACACTATGCAGTGGTGATCGGCATGATCCGCCTTACTCTTTGAATACATAAAAATCTCATCACTAAATACAATTACAAAAAAATCCAAAAATTGGCAGAATACTTGGTTCATTAAATCTATAAATTCCACCTGATCATTAGTCAAATAAAAGGACATCACAAAAATTTCAAAATAACCATAGCAGGATTGGAAAGTTGTTTTAGGGATATCCACCTACCTAATCTTCAATTGATGATAACCCGACTGAAAATCAATCTTAGAAAAGTACTTGGATCCCTGAAGATGGTCAAATAGATCATCAATCCAAGGAAAATCATACATATTCTTCACAGTCACCTTATTCAGCTGGCGGTAATCTATACACATTCAAAAGGACCCATCCTTCTTATGCGCGAAAATAACAGGAGCACCCCACGGAGAAACACTAGGGTGAATGAAACCCTTAGCTAGAAGATCTTTCAACTGTTCCTTAAGTTTTTTTAACTCAGCCGAAGCCATTCTATAAGGAGGGATAAAGATAGGATGGGTTTCTGAGACAAAAACAATCCCAAAATCTATTTCAGGTTAAAATCTTTAACCAAGACAAAATAATAATGGTACCCCTTGGAAATCACCTTTCGGTCTCTAAGATATGAAATAGAACTTCCCTTAGGCACTAAGGAACTCCTTTCCCACTCAATCACTAGCTCATAAAGGAATTGGAAACTGACCCTTGGAGTCCAACAATAAAGAGAGGCATAAAATGAATGCAACCAATCCATTCCAAGGATAACATAAAAATCTAACATATCCAATTTAGTCAGATCCACTAATGTCTCCCTACAATAAATTGATACCACACAACCCCTATAGACTATTTTAGACATAATAGAGTCACCCACCAGTGTGGACATAGAAAAAGGATCAAAACTACACTAAGGACCAAAACTAAAATGAATAGACACATAAGTGGACACATAAGATAGAGCAAAACCACGATCAAGCAGACAATACACATTATGAGAGAAGAGATTCAAAGTGCCGATAACAATATTAGGAGATTCCTTAGATTCGTGGCACGTGGCAAGAGCATAAAGGTAATTTTGACTAGTGCCAGAACAAAAAATGGCACCCTTTGGTGTAGGGGCTAAAAAAATAGAAATAGGAACCTTATTTTCTCCAGAAGCAACCTTAGAAGGACAATATCACTGCATGTAACCAGTCTGACCACAGTTAGGACATTGATTTATCCCCTGGTCACAAACCCGACGACGTACCTAACCACAAAAATAACAAAGGGGATAAAATGGTGTTGACTGGGCTTCATTGGCCTGAGATTGGACACCTTGTGCCTTAAACCCACTATTATTCAAAAAGCAATGATCACTACATAGATTAGGGTTTGGGGTGCTAGCTGTCGAACAAGAACTAGAATGTCCCCATGCCTTTCTCTTGCCCCACTACCTACCATCTTTATCACTACCTTGATGACCTCTACCCTGCTCAGAATACCTAAATATTTTATTCTACCTTTCTTCTATTTTAGCCTGTTTCTTTTTTTCCTCCTCAACTTATTACATGTACACTACCAATCTAGAAATATCCACATCATTGTTCAACAGGGCAGACTTTCATTCCAACACCAAATCACGGGACAACCCAAAAGCAAACTTCCTCATTCTAGCCCTCATGCTAAATACTAACTCAAGAGCATAATGCAACAGATGATGAAACTTTAAGACATACTCTGTTACTGTTATCCTTTTGAATTCATAAATTACTCAGCCTTTATCTCCCTCAACTTCTAAGGAAAGAAGTGATTAAGAAAAGCACTAGAGAAGTAATCCCCTAAACCAGATTCAGCATCATAACCCCTAGACTAGTCCCACTCCCTATAACATGATACGCCACATTATTTAACTGTAAAAAGCAAACTTCACATCAGTAGCATGAACCAAAAAATCTTTACCATTTCATCAATCAAATTTTGAGAATCCTTCTCAACCTTTAAATCAATGAAAGTTATAGGACTCAACCTCATAAATTGTCCAACTCTTGCGACCTCAAAAGATGGAGCAGCAAAAGCAATATTTTTGGTTTGAGAGGCCACCAATCGGGTAAGTAAATGGATCGACTAGTGAAACTCAACATTAGACACATTATCTTAAGGTTTATGAGGAAGGCTAGGGGAACCGATGTAACTCCATGTAGGGCAATATAATTAGGAGTTGGTGCTCTAGATCGGATCTAAACTCTATAAGTAGTATGAGCTCTATCGACATTATCCTCAGATGGGATAAAAGAGTTTTTATGAGCATCAGATCTTTTGGGAGTCATGATTTGAAAAGAAAATATAGGGGAATTAGTAAAGATTTTAAAATCTTAGACTCTATATCCTAAACTAGAACAATAAGAAAAGGAAACATTCCATAATATCTCGTAGCCTCTCTCTTATAAGTATGGCATGCTACACACCCATAAAAGAGACTCTACTTGATATGACTTTGTGGACACCCTGTTGACGATGAACCTAGGCTCTGATACCAACTTTTTCAAAACTCAAATAAGGGGTTGGCTGTGATGGGTATCTCAAATCTACCTTTGATTGGAGATCACCCCCTTTGTCTATTCAAACAGAGCATATAAACTAAAAGTGACTGAATTCCAAATATATAACAAGATAGTAAAGGAAACTCAAGACATCTATGATAAGTACAAAAATAATAACCAATACCTAAGTTCAAAGTAATATTCATAAAGCCTCTAACCAACTGAATATCAATAAATGTTGGGACATTCTCCCGATAATAGCCAATAATAATCGAAAGAATAGTTTATGATAATATGAAACCCAAAATATGAAATAAGGTCTTTCAAAGTATGGAAGCTCACCACTTTAATTCAACTGACAAACTATCCACAAAGACTTAATTGCTGCACTGGAAAAGTATTTTTAGTACCTGCATTATGTGGGGGGATACAACATCTAGAGACGGTTAGGGGGTTTAGTGATAGCATGTAACTCAGTGATAAGGGGTAAAATAATGTAATTATCATCACTTCAAAACTAGTCAAAAACAAATGCACATAATCCAATACAAATACATACATATATATATATCATATGCTGGGGTAGGGAACAAGGCTTAGCATGAGCTTTACAAATCTTAACCTGGATTGTGTAGCATAACCATCATAATAAGGCACCCACATTCTATATAGGCCCAGCTATCCCTTTGTTGGAAGGATCCCAGTGCATGTAGGCACACAAACCATAGGATAATTAGACATGTATAAGCCTTGTGGGGGACTAAAACCACCCAGCATAAATCAGAAATGACTTAGCACCAATTAATATAGCATGGGGCACTCGAACCTCCCAATCATACAATAAGATGGAATCAAACCTCCTGGTAATTTAGATCCCTGCACTAGCTAGCGCAGTTTCTAGTATTGGTCCCTTGGGACCTCCAGTTTCACGATTTGGCTACACAATCCTCTTTTAATCCCAATTACGCATTCAACACACATTCTCATTAGTTGAACCAATTACACATTAAGGCATCTCATTGATATAATCATACCAACCCCACTTGTAAGTTCATTATCATGCCATAATCATTGTCCATCATACAGGGGAATTCATGACCCCATAAGTTAAATTAATTGTTCATACTAGGATTCCACATACCCCAAGTTCAATGAAAATCAATCCATTATTCATTAACCTTTTATGCCAATGAATTATTATAAGTGAGCAAGTCAAACCATGTGACAAAACCTAAATCAATATCAATTTCACAATTTGGGTAGAGGGAATATAATTTATGAAACTATATATCAAGGAAAAATCATCAAATTGGGGATAGAAATGACCCCTTAATTTATTTACCATTCCCATGAACCCCATGAGTTCAAAATAATTAATATAGCATAAACATTGCAAAACTAGTCATGAGAAATCAAGTTAAGAGTCAATCATAGAAATATCCCCAACACATATCAAAACCCTTATTTAAATTAACATAAACAATGATATATTTTTATACTTTAAGAAAACAAGATTAAGGATAGAGTTACATGCCTAAAATATCAAGAATTATGGGTAGAATTTACCCTTAGAAGCTCTAATTGACCAACCTCTTGGAAACCGTAATGCTCTTGCTTGAGAGAATATGATAGAAGTGAGAATGTGTTTTAATTTTCTAAGGGATAAAAATAAATCCCCAAAGGTGTTTTATGGTCATGGATAACAACTGGGGAAAATGGGAAATGTCTAAAGTGCCCTTAATTAAAAGCTGAAAAATTATCGCTAGTGACTATAGGTCACTCTACGACTCATAAGGTCACATTATGACTCGTCTCCATGAATCATAGCCAAGATAGTTTCCAGGGAACACACATACTTTTGACCCTACGAAATCACCTCATACTACTCATCAAGTGATCCTATGACTCATAGGGTCCAAATCGTATCTAAGACAAAACCATTTAGGCCTCACACTAGTCATCTTGAGATTTGTATATGCAATTTATATGTAGTCTTTACGACTCATTTGAAGCCACACATAATCAAGATAGGAAACTTAGCCACACACTGGCCAGGCTATGTTTAGGGTCCTAAGACTTGTCAAGACTTTCTACGACTTGTAAGGGAGTTGTAGTGTGGACAGTGTGGATAAAATTTTGAAAATTTTCAAGGACCAAGAATCAATGGTGTTGGACTAATGATGTCCCAAAACAAACCTCCAAATAAGTATATTTCATTCGATGTCAAATATAGTAACCCAAACCAGGTTAGGGTCGAACTCACACTAAAAATGTTGAATAGTATCTCAAACTTAGCCTAATTCACGAGCAATGTAGGAACGTAAAATGGGGAATTTGAAGTCAAAAGTCAAAGTAACAGAACTAGAATGCTTGAGTTTGTAAAAAAAAGGTGAAAACTAGGACTGTGTTCCCCCTAGCTTCTCAACTATGTAAGATTCTCATACTCATTCCACCTACCCTCGTACTTTGTATGCAATATTGACAAGCTATGTACTATCAACCATCTTGTGAACTTATTGACAGATTTCACCCTTTACCTTATGAGGCTTATTGTCCCTTGCCTTTAACCTCAGTACAACTCTCACATTTTGAGTCTCGAGTTGATTAGATGAGGGTTGGTAGCCTTAAATTACTATTGTAATCTCCTTTTTACAATCTCAAACTCCCTTGTGAGGATGATCTCAAATACAAGCAATACCAAGCCTCTGCAGTAGCTTGGGTTTAATATATATGAAGAAGACTAAATACATGCAATAATAGTAGAATAAATGAATCTCCTACTTCTCTAACAAAGCTAATCTACCAGGGTTTCCACAACCCTAATCAAGAAAATTAGCCTCTCATGTTCATGCAACAATCCATAATAATCAATAAAAACACATGTAATTAATCTCACAATAATGAAAGAGATAAAATCTAAAGTCTTCAATTGAATAAAAACTCAAAATCTCAAAGATCAAAGTATGCTAAAAGTATCAAAACTAATGTAAAAGTGTGTAACCTAATAAATGAATAACCCTAAGGTATTTATAAGTGTATCAAAATAATAAAGAAGTCCTAATAAAAATATAATAGGAAATTACAACTCATTTAGTCCACTCATAAGGTCTTCTTATGAGTCGTACAGTTCTAGTCGTAAGCACTCTAGTAAATGTTCTTTGAGGATCCAAGCTCCTGTTGTCTTTACACTTCATTACCACGAGTCGTATTCTATCAGTACGACTCGTGGCCTTCACTCGTCATCACTTGAGCCTTAGATTTTTAGGACTTTGAACCCAGGTCTATTCACGACTTATCTTTACGAGTTGTAAATAGCTCTTACGACTCGTGGTCTTCTATGAATTCACCTCTGGGCTTAAGCTTTGGCTTCTTCTCACATTATGATTTCTCATCATGACTCGTAATCATATTTTATGAGTCATAGCTACTCTTCACGTGGCTTCTCAGCTTTACTCTTGCTTCTGGTATCCTAACTAGTATGGCTACGACTCATATAGTGTTTTAATGACTCTTAGTCTGACTAGTTTTTCAACTTTTTTAGGATTTTCCTCAATATTTTTAGTCCATCACCAATTTAACCTATTTCACCTGTAGCAACCACAAAAACCACATCATATCCAACAAAATAACCTAAGTCCAAGCATAAATTCATTGTTTTAAGCATCAAATGTACCGTGTTTCTATGTCGCTTCAATACCCTCAACTTAAATATTTGCATGTCCTCAGGCAAATAATAATTCACAACCACAAAGACACGATGCTTAACTTTGAAGTATTTGTGACATATTTAGCTATTGATTTCTTATTCAGCTCAAGAACACATCTTTACCTCCCCCCATCCCTCCTATCTTGTTGTTCAATATACTACTGTGTATAATGACTTGGTGCAATAATGTGACATGCAAAAATCTAATTATGGCATTCCATTAGCAATGAACAACTATGCATAAGTAATACACACTACCTGGACAGATAAGTAACTCAACATTGCAATCAATGCACCCTTATTTTCAAAGAAGTCCCTACCACTCTGCTTGATTTATTTTATTATTTTAGGGATGATCTAGAGTCACTCACACTCATAAAGACGTTCCAACTGATGTACACAAAATTTCATAGGCATGCCCTTATGCTCTTTACCTAAGTTTTCAGATGGTCAGACTAGGATCACTAAAGGACTTTGTTAGGATTGTAAAGTAGGCTTGGGCTAGTTAGGGTATATAAGGGATCTTTTAAGTGAATTAAACTCCTTGGCACTATGCATTCTTTGGGGAACACTTTCTCTGCCATCGTTCTATTGACTTCACCCTTATTTCTCCATTTTATTCTTTTTCATGCCTATTTTTGGGCCGAGTATGGTGCTCTTTTCTTAATTTCTTTTTATTTTCCTTTTATTTTCTTTTTTTGTAGTTTTGTTTTTCTTTTGTTTTCTTTTATTTTCACCGCACTTTCCCTAATTTATTTTTCTTCTACACCTCTTTCTTCATACCTATCTTTCCCTATGCACCCCTATAATAGTCACCCTCAACTTAGGTGATTTGCCTGAGTTGAGGTGCACAGTATCCAAGGATGACTAGAGCTAAAAACAAGTTTATTGTAGTTAAACGAGAAGGTGAAATTGTTGTATACATCAAAAATCGATCTATTAGGCTCAACTTTTGGGAACAAAGAATTCATATATCATTTAGTTTGGCATTTATTCTTCAGTTGACTAATTTGAACAATGGCCTTGGATCATGTCCTAACCGACTATCCTTCAGTCTAGACAAAAGCAACCAGGAAAATTCTAGATTTTGTACACACTGAAAACTAGGTAATACCTCACACTCACATGGTACAGGGTCAAAATGTCAGTCACTACCTATCCAGTTCATGCAACTACATACCATAGTTAATTTCATTTCTAATTTTAATGTTATTAAGGGATTCTCAACCATCACATGCACACACAAATCACATAGTATTACACAAAAAAATTTAGGAGGGGTACCCATTTTTTAAATTTTGCACATGTTCTCAACTGCCTCTACCTCTGAAGAAGTAGAAAGGCTGTTTCCGATAGACCTCTGGCTCAAGGCACGAGATACCACACAAACACATAGTAAAGCACAGAAGCAGATTACATAACATAAATACGGCACCCATAAGTAATATAAAACAGAGGAAAGCACACAGATTCGTAATAAAACATGGAACACGGAACACGGAATCATAATAGGAATAAAACCCCCACCAAGTAATTCCCTACACTAGCGACCCAAACTGGCCCTAGTCCTCTGCCGTAATTCGCGTCCTCCAGACCTTCCTATCTAGGGTCATGTCCTCGGTGAGCTGTAACTGTTCCATGTCCCGCCTAATCACCTCACCCCAGTACTTCTTCGGCCTACCCCTACCCCGCCTAAAACCATCCAACGCTAGCCTCTCACACCTACGGACCGGGACATCCATGCCCCTCCTCTTCACGTGTCTGAACCATCTCAATCGTGCTTTCCGCATCTTGCACTCCACTGAAGTCACACCAACCTTCTCCCGGATAGTCTCATTCCGAACTCTATCCCCTCTAGTCAGCCCACACATCCAGCGCAACATCCGCATTTCTGCCACCTTCATTTTTTGGATGTGGGAGTTCTTAACTGGCCAACACTCCGCTCCATACAACAAGGCCGGACGGACTACCACCCTGTAGAAATACATTAATAAAATTAGTTTGCCCATTTAGCAGCTTCTCCAATGTTACAGAACCCAACCAAAAACTAATCAACCCCAATACTCCAGCTAGATGTTTCAGTATCCTAAGTATTTTCTATCTCATAAACTTGCAGCCAGGTACTACGACAATCTGTCATTCACCACCAGGCACAAAGTGACTAGACCAAGACAAAACGTGCTAGAGAACATTAATTAAGCTGCATAACAGACGGCAATGTAAAGAACTAACGCGCAGATACCTGAAATAGGTTCTTGTTTTCCGCCTTCACACGCTAAGCGATACCACTGAATTGAACATTCGGATAGTTCTGAAGCAGAAAGAGAACAGGGCTGTATTTGCAGAAACGAACCCAGAGCTTCCATGCCATCTAATTCATACAACTGTGATACAGTTTCCTCACCTATCTTCCTTGCCAGCTACAAACAAAATGGTATATCCAAACCTTTTAGTCTGAGATTACAGCTTTGCCTTTATAGCATAACTTGAGTTCTTACCAAAATCGTCTTAAAGAATTTTATAAAGGACAATATGAAAAAGAGATTCTTTTTTGAGAAAGGTAACATAATAAGAACAAGAGACCCGAGTAACATTGTTTTGACTTCCTTCATTGACATTATTCTCATCAATGTCTTCGACTTCGAGTGTTTCTCAAGGTTACTATCATTTCAGTCAAAAACCATATGCATTTGGTTCCCACAATTACGCAACTTAATATCTTTAAGCATGTGTTACTGGATAAGACTAACTTTATTTTACATTTTATATGACAAATTAGTCAAAAGAGCGTATCAGTAAAAAGTATATACAACAAAGAGCAGAGACATATTACGCCTTTTGGAAGTTGCAGTTCCAACAAATGAAGCGAAAAACAATGTGAAAAATCAACAGCTTCTAAACAGCCACATTACAAAATTCATTTACAAAAAAATCCAAGATTCTATCCAAAGACTAAACATGATGATAATTCCTCAATATTTCTTTACATCAATTTAATGGCTATCTGACTGCACATTGTTGCGTGTTGATAGTCAAAGAGAAACTGTCGGGGTCCAAAGACTTGCAGAAGAAAGAAGTTTCTTTATTTAAAGCATGTTTCTCTTAATGCCATGGCAGTTGTCTTGGTTACATTTCCATAGATATATTCAAATGATACCATTGTCAAGCTGCTGAATTTTTTTAAAATTTTCTGTAATATACACAAGTGCCACCAACAATAAATGGTATTCATCATCCTCAAAGTATCAGTGGCGACCAGATAGTATAAATAAAAACGTGCATATACTTTTGAACTATGTCTAGCAGATACCTCTTTCTGAAGCTGTATTGAATACTTGCACTTCTCTGCAAGTTGCACTCGCAATGCTTGAAGCTCATGCTCCATGTCCATAACCTGCCAGCGGAACATCATGTATTAGTTATGTCGAAAGCCAAAAATTTATTTACTTACATGGTAGAATGTTCTAGATGATAGATCATACTACATGTTTAGGTTAATTGTAATAGGATATTCTTTCCAACTCTCTCATAATTATGAATCCTGTTATTTTGGTAATTTTCCTTGTTCAATAACTGTCTTATTTCACATAGTTAAACGTTACCTTATTTTAGTACACTAAACTCCAATACACGGAGCTTCTTGTACATTGACTACAATAAAACCTCATTTATATTTTTGTCAATCAGAAAAACTACTAAGGCACGCCTAAGCACTCTGAAGAAGTCCAGTTTAGAACTACTTAAAGAGTCTCTGTGATTTAGCTTCCTCTGGTACTAGCAAACTTGGATTTTAGCCCGATCAATTTCTGGAAGTAGCACACTAGGCCTTCCATTCTTCAATGTAGTTGTTTTAGTGAATTATTAGCAAAATCATCTTAGTTCATTTAAATGGGAAAGGGTCATAAATATACCCCTGAGCTTTCATATATGGTTTGCATGTACCCTCCGTTATACTTTCTGCCTAATGGTGCCACTACCGTTATACTTGGTTACATATACCCTTGTGTTTGATGGAGAGCCATGTGTCAGCCTCACTATAAAATAACCCATTCTGTCTTTAGTTTTATCCAAATTAAATAACCGTCCTATCCGACCCGTTAAACCCACAAAAATCCCTCATCCACTTCTCCATCACTTCAACTTTACCCAAATCCTAGCCTCACTGATAATTCCTATGCAAATACAGAGCTTCAAAGGTATGTTTCTCCACTTACGACCCTCCTTTTATGTGTTATCTTCTCCAATTTTGTTAGACCCTCCTTACGTCATTTTGTTCATAAAAGACTCCTATTTCTTAGTATAACAGTATATTATGGTAGTTGTCTTCTTATTTATTGTGTTAAATATTTTTGCATGTGCTATTGTTATCTTGATATGAATGAGTTAGTTAAGCTAGGATTTTTCCGTTACTAATTTGGTGGGTCTATGAAGTTTTTGTGGTCTAAACTTTTAGGGGTATTAATCATATAGTTTAGGTACGACTTAGTTTGGGTAATTTGTATGGTGGACAGTGTTGGGTCCAAAGAGGAGGTCTAGGGTATGAGTGTGGGTACCACTCGTATTAAAGGGTATGACTGGTATGGGGTAGTCATACCATCTGACGAGAATTTTAGGCAGTTTAAGTTAGGGGTAATCTGGATATTTCCCCACTAAACCTCTTAAGGCCCCATGACTTGTAACTCTATTAGGACATCATTTACCCTATTATTCTAATCTAAAACACTTAGAAACACTCTTTAATTCTCTCTAAGGCTCTTGGGTGAAGAAAGGCTAGGGTTTCATCTAGAGGATCAATTTGGGGCTTGTACGGGTGATTTCTCTCCATCATCTTTGAAATCTAAGGCATGTAATCCTTCCTCATTGTTAGTTCTAACTAAAGTCATGCTTTATATAATGTTTTCATGGCATGATTATTTTATGGTTTTGGGGTTTTCAAATATATGTCGGGGTTTTGGTATTAAAGGTTTGGTTATGGGTTTTCCATATTTTAATTATGAAATTACATGCTTTAATAGTGGTTTGAACAATTGATTGCACAGAATGGTTAATTGGTAATTGGATTTGGTTTTGGAAATGCTATGCCTCCAACATGTTTGATAAAATGCCTATAAGAATGGTTTTACTATATTATTTGACTTTTAATAGAACTATTGCATGATATGGTCTGGTAATGGAACCCTAAATGGTATAAATGGTTTAAATGGTTTGTAATGGCTAAATGGTAAGGTTTGGTGTTCATGGTTATGGTTAATTAAACTTCCTTGTGGGGTACAAGGTAATCCCCCAAGTAAACATGTTAATGAACAACTTGTGGGGTACATGGGATTCCCCCAAGAAAACTTAATAATGGAACACTTGTGGGGTACATAATACTCCCTAAAGTTTACTTGATAATGTAATCTATGGGTACATGGGAATCTCTTTACATAAAAAGGTTGGCTAATGAAATTACTTGCAAGCTATAGTCGGTATGACAATACCACTACTCATAGCCTTGGTTAATAATAATGATAAAATGGTTTGGTTAGATGGTAATGGTTCTAATTGGGCAATAATGTTGGGGTGTAATAGCCAACCGTGAAGGTGAAAGTCCAATAAACGAACACTGTAAACTCATGTTTGCTGACATGAGGGTTGGTCATAGCGACCATATATGATACTAGGAGGTACATGGGAATTCTCTAAATACACTGTACATATGTATCATGGAGAGCGAAGGATGCTTAGGAATCCCCTACTCTTATGGTATCTCTAGTTCATGTGGCTAAATACATGGGGGCCCATTCAGGGTTTACACAAGACCCATATAGCCTGTGGATAATTCTAGGACAGTTAAGCTACACATACCCAGGTTAATGATTTTAAATGTATGGTAGACCCAGCTCTCTTTCCCAAGATAGTTATATATATATATGTGTGTGTGTATGTGTGTGTAAGGTTGTGAATGCATATAGTTGGTATACTTGGTTTTACTGGATGGAATTATTTTATCCTAACCCTGAGTTCATGCTAGCGTTCACCCGCTAACCTATCTTCGGGCAATTGTATCCCAACGTAATGCAGGAATCGATCGTTTTACTTTTCCTAATTTGTGATTGGATTGAGGTGGTGAGCTTTTATATTTCGGAAAGATCTATTTTATATTATGGATGTATTTATATACTTTGGTTACTTTATGGATATTGGTTTTGGCTATGGTTGGGGGCATGTCCCAACTAGATATTGTATTTCTTTTTGTTAAAGTCTGTGTGTGAGTATTATAGGTTGGAATGGGCGGTGTCGGTAGTGGTTTTAGCCTTAGTATTGTCATTGGTATTGGTACCGATACCGTGAGACTGGATTTATGATTGTTCTATCCTTTTATGTTATGTTATAAACAGGAACTTGGATTTTTATATTGGTTTAGTTATGATTGATGGTTGGTAATGGATGGTTGGACTTGCTTGGGTTGGTTCCAATTATAGACCTATCCTAGAGTCTAGTATTGTAATAAAAGTTATCTTGTCATATGTTTGAAATGCATCCAACTCAGGGTATATATATTTGGAGGTTGGGTTGGGTAACGAGGATGGTTCTCGATCTTTGTTAGACTTGGGATACCCATTACAACAAGGCCCTGGTTTGGGTCGTGTCATAGGGCACTTTCAGCTAAGGGAGAGTTGGGCCCATATAGCCCGTGGGTGCTTTATTTTATGATGGTTATGCTACACAGCCCAAGTTAAGGTTTTCAAAGTTCATGCTAAGCCTTATTCCCTATCTCGAAATGATATATATATATATATATATATGTGTGTGTGTGTGTGAATTGCATATGGTTATTTGATTTGGTTTTGAATGATGGCATTATTTTTTTCCTCTATCCTTGAGTTATATGCTAGCATTCCAATCGCTAACTGTCTCAGGATGTTGTATCCCTATGTGATGCAGGCACTAAAACTTTTTCTAGTTTTCCTACACAGTGACCAGGTGTTCGAGTTGGTTCATGAGTTGACATTGAAGTGGTGAGCTTTCATACTTCAAAAGGTCATAGTCTTTATATTCTATGTCTTAGACTTATTTAGACTTTGGTTTAGGCTATTGTCGGGGGCATATCCCAGTATGTTTTTTACTTTGGTTTTATAGAGGCTTTATTGGATTATTGTATACTTGGGTGTGATATTTTGGTGGATTAGTTTAGACACTTCATGAGTTACCATTAGTCTTATTTTGCACTATCTTATTATATGTTCAGAATTCATCTGACACTTAAGGTTGTTGTGTTAACTAGGTTAGGTGAAGGGGGTGATACCTGGTCCACGTGTGACTTAGGATACCCATCACGGCCATGCCTTAGTTCGGATCATGACAATATTGGTATCAGATCCTAGGTTCATGGTCAATTTGGTGTCCACAAAGCCATGTCAAATAGAGTCTTTTTATGGGTGTGGAATGTGCCACACTTATGAGGGAGAGGATATGAGACATTTAGGAATGTTTTGTTTTCTTGTTGTCTTAATTTTGAGCTATAGAGTCTAAGGTCTTAGATTCTTCTAATTTCTATTTGCTTATCTTTCAGATCATGCCTCAAAGAATATCTGATGCCTGTATGAACTCTTCTGTCCCATCTGAGGACAATGTGGACGGAGCTTGTCCAACTTCTGGGGTACAAACGCGATCAAGGGTCACTACATCTGATCGTCTTCATAGGGTCCTACCTGTCCCCACTGATCCTACTTCTGAGGGTGACACTCATACTTAGTCTCCTCCTGAGAAGGTTACTAATACTGAGTTCTATTGCACCATTACCCAATTGACTATGTTGGTGACATCTTAGTTAAAACAGTCGGGTTCTGCTGGTGTTTCTATGGATTCATCTAAGGCAACTAAAGTTGGCCAATCCATGAGGTTGTATCCTCTAATATTTACTGGTACAAGGGTTGAAGAGGATCCTAAATGCTTCATTAATAAGATGGAGAAAATCTTTCGGGTGATGCATGCTTCGGAGGTTGAAGGTGTAGATTTTACTGCCTATTAATTGAAAAATGTGGCATACGAGTGGTACAAAGAGTGGGAACAGTCAGGGGTGAGGATGTTGGTTTTCCTTATGGGATAATTTCTCTAGTGCATTTCTGGAATGCTTCTTTCCTCAAGAGTTGAGGAAGGAAAAACTGGAAGAGTTTATTAAACTGAAGCAATCAAGAATGACATTTAACGAGTATGCTTTGAAATTCAATCAATTATCCCGATATACTCCTGAACTGGTATCTAATATAAGGGCCCGAATGAGAAAGTTTATTTTAAGATTATCCCGTGAGTTGATTCTTGAGTGTAAGGCTGCCTTGTTGATCAAAGACATGGTCATCTCCAGAGTGGTTGTGTATATGCAGCAGGTCAAAGAGAAGAAAAAGAAGTAGGTTGAGATCGATAAGAGGCAAAGTAAGAAATTCCGATATTTAGAATAGAGTGGGAACCAATAACAGAAGGGTAAGTGGTCTAAGAAGAATATTTGGAGGAGTCCTAAGTCCTATTCAACGAATAGTGCTCCCTACTTAAATTCGTCAGGTGACCAATGTTTTCAAGGTGGTAATGCTCCTAGGTAACGGGGCACCTAATCTCAGGCCTGTGCGGCCCAGTTAACACCATCCTACCCTTTCTATAGATTTAGTGGTCAGCACCATCATGGTCAATGTGAGAAAGGGAAGAATCAATGTTACTTGTATGGTCAGATTGGACATTTACAGCATTGTCCCTCTAGAGTTGCTCAAGGGCCAAAAAGGTTCCTGTTGCCTCTTCATTATCTCCGGCACCAAAGCGTGCCACTTCTGGCTCCAGCACTAGTTGAAATTGTCTTTATGCTCTCACTACTAGTGGTATATTGAAACTCTTTTACCATGATGTGTACTATTTACTTGATCCGAGTTCCATTCTCTCTTATGTAACCCCATTTGTGATTATGCATTTTGATTTTGGTCCTAAGTGTCTGACGGACCCTTTTTTGTTTCTACCCCCATAGGAGACTCTGTGGTTGTCAAAAGAGTCTATAGGGGGTGTGTGGTATCTATTAGTAGTAGAGAAACTCTAGTAGACTTGATAGAGCTAGACGTGGTGGACTTTGATGTTATTCAAGGGATGGACTGGTTGCACTTATTCTATGCATCTCTAAATTGTCAGACCCATAAGGTCATCTTGAAGTTCCCTAATGAGCCAGTTATTGAGCAGGATGGTGGTTTCCTAACTCCTAAGAGAAAGTTCATATCATGTCTTAGAGCCCAGAAGTTAATTTTCAAAGGTTGTCTCTATCATCTGGTTCAGGTTACAGATTTTAACTTAAAAGATCCTTCCTTACATTCTGCTCCTATGATAAATGAGTTTCCTGAAGTCTTCCCTAATAACCTACCTGATGTTTCTCCCGATAGGGAGATTATTTTAATATTGACCTTATTTTAAATACTCTCTTATTTCTATTGCACCAAATAGAATGGTTCTAGCTGAGAAAAAGGAACTCAAGGAGAAGTTAAAGGATATTTTAGAGAAGGGTTTCATTCGTCCTAGCATGTCCTCGTAGGGTGTAGTGGTATTATTCGTGCATAAGAAAGATGGGTCTCTTTAGATGTGTATTGATTACCGGTAGTTGAATAAGGTGATGGTAAAAAACAAGTACCCGCTTTCAAGAATTGATGATCTCTTTGATCAGCTTCAGGGTTCCAAATTCTTGTCTAAGATCGATCTTCAATCCAAGTATCATCATTTGAAGATTAGGGAGGTGGATATCCTTAGGATAGCTTTCCATACCCGATATAGGCATTTTGAGTTCTTAGTGATATTGTTTGGATTGACCAATACCCTACGGTATTCATGGATTTGATGAATAGGGTCTTCTATCAGTTTTTAGATCTACTTATGATTGTCTTAATTGATGACATTTTGGTGTACTCTAGGAGTAAGAAGGATCATACCGATCACATCTCCCTTGTGTTACAGGCCTTGAAAAATTAGTAGTTGTATGCTAAGTTCTCCAAATGTGAATTTTGATTGAATGTCGTAACTTATCTGGATCATGTTGTGTCCAGTGAAGGGATTATGGTGGATCCTCAAAAGGTTGTTATGGTTAATAACTGGCCTAGACCCTAGGTTTAGCCGAGTATTATAGGAGGTTCGTGGAAAGTTTTTCTTTTATTGCTGCTCCATTGATCAAATTGACTCTGAAGAAGGTGAGGTTTTTGTGATCTGATGCTTGTGAGGGTATCTTCTATCTTTGAGAAGCTAAAAGCTAAGTTAACTTTAGCTCCAGTCTTAACTCTACCTAAGGGTACCAAGGATTTAGTTATCTATTGTGATGTGTCCTAGGTTAGTTTGGGTTGTATTTCAATGCAGCATGGTAAGGCAGTTGCTTATGCTTCTAGACAGTTCAAGGTTCATGAGAAGAACTATCTAACTCATGACTTGGAGTTGTTAGCCATGATTTTTGCATTAAAAATTTAGCGTCACTATCTGTATAGGGTTCATGTTGATATCTTTTCCAATCATAAGAGCCTGTAGTATGTGTTCACTCAAAAAGAGCTTAACCTCAGGCAAAAGAGATAGATTGAGTTATTTAAGGATTATGATATGAGTCTTCACTACCACCAAGGTAAAGTTAATATGGTTGTTGATGCTCTTAGCAGGTTGTCCATGGGTAGCTTATCGCATGTGGATAAGGATAAGCAAGAATTGGTGAAGGATATTCACCATTTGGCTAACCTAGGAGTTTGTCTTTTAGACTCTGAGGATGGTGATGTGTTAGTGCAACAGGTGGCACAATCATCTCTTGGGAAGAATGGAAAGCTCATTCCTCGATATGTTGGCCCATTTGTGGTGTTAAGAAGGGTTGTAAATATTGTGTATGAGTTAGAATTGCCCTCTAGCATGAGTTCTATTCATCCGGTATTCCATGTGTCTATATTGTAGAAATAAGTGAGTGATCCTTCATTGGTTGTTCCCTCGGAGAACATTGGTATTTTGGATTTTTTATCCTATGAGAAGATCCTGGTGAGGATCTTGGATCGGCAAATTCATCAATTGTGAACGAAAGACATGGCTTCGTTGAAGAATCTATGGTGGAACCAAAAATTTAAGAAAGCTACTTGGGAAGCTGAGGGGGACATGAAGTCCAAGTATTCGTTTCTTATCCCAATTTTAAAAATTTGTGCTTGAGGTATGTGTTGTTCTTAACCTCTTTGTTTTCTATCTTTGTTGATAGTAGACTGTGAATTCTTTGGTATTTTATTTTTGTCTTAAAGGTAAGAGTAGAGACATTTGAGGCTTAATCATGCTTGTATTGCCCTGTCCTATTATTCGAGGATGAATGATCCTGGGGGGAGACTGAAACACCCTAAACGTTGGCCCTTGCAAAAATTCAGAGTCTTGAACCCTCTGATCATCATACGACTCACACCATAATTCATATGGTGTGGTTACGGGTCTAGGGACCCTAGTCATATATTGGTTAGTGTAATATTGGCTATGTTCTATTCTAGGTATGATAGACTGCATACGAGTCGTATGGCCTTGTGACGAGAGATTAGGAGTCCAATCGTATGTTGTCCAGTGTTAAGCCCTTGATGTTCTGTCTTGGGTACTACTTGATGATACTAGTCGTATAGTAATGATACGAGTTGGACAAGGGAGTTGTATATTGGACAGAATGTGGTGTCCAACTTTTTAATATGGTGAAGATTTTAGGATACCACTCGTATGATGTGGTGACGACTTGGAGGTTCCACTCGTACCCACCTATGAGTTTTCTACAGCTTTTAAGCTGGGGGTATTTTGGATATTTTCCACCCTAAGCCCTTAAGACCCCACATCTTATAACACTATTCGACCATTCATTCTACACTTAAAAGATTAAAAACACTCTCTAAACTCTCTCTAAAAACCTTTTAAGAAGATTGGGCAAGGGTTTCTTCAAGGTGGTCATCTAGAGGCTTAAGGATCAAAATCTCTCCATGAATATTCGTAACTAAGGAATGTGACTCTTTCTTCATTGTTATTTCACAAAAATCATATGTTTTAAACATTGTTTATGAATTATTATTGGTGGTTTTGTAAACCATAGTTGAGGGTTTGAATGCATAATGTTGAGTATTGTTTTCTCATGTTTCAAACTATGATTCTACATGTTTTAATAATGGTTTTGCACACGTGGGTGCATAGGAATTGTGATTTAAATAAATGGGTCATGAAACCCTAACTTAATGTATTTTGGCCTGAATAATGGTTTGATAATGGTATGCCCTCAACCTGTTTGTGAAAATGTCAATGAGAAGAATCTTGTCATTTATAAATTATGTTTAAACTAAGGCATTGATCTATTAATGTTGATGATTGGTAAACGGATTCATAAAGGCCTTGTTGGCCATAAATTAATTTGAAATATAACCATGGTGATTTAATTGGCCAAATGGGTTTGAGTCCCTAAATATTGAATTGAATTGATGTCTTTGTTTAGACAATGGGTTCGATACCTAACGTTGAATAATAATAGTTATGGCATACTGTACGCTTGTAAGTGGGGTTGGTATGACGATACCAATGGGATGCCTTTGGTGAGTAATTGTACTAATGGTTGTGTATATGCAATGAATATTTTAATTGGACTTTAAAGCGGGATGTGCAGCCAGACCGTGAAAGTGAAGTCCGAATGACTAATACTGGAAATTGCGCTAGCCGGTGCGGGTGTCTATATGATCGGGAGGTTTGAGTCCTCCGAATGAATATATGAATGGGAGGTTCAATTCCCCCATATTGTATACATTGTGCTTAATTTAGCTTGATTATGCTGGGAGGTTTGAGTCTCTTATAATGGCATATACGGTTATGAATATTCTCTGGTTCGTGCGGCTACACGCACTAGGGATCTTTCATCTAGGGGAGAGCTGGGCTTATATAGCCCATGGGTGCCTTATTTTATGACGGTTATGCTACACAACCCAGGTTAAGGTTTTTAAAGTTCATGCTAAGCCTTGTTCCCTATCCCGACATGATATATATATATCATGCCGGAATAGGGAACAAGGCTTAGCATAAACTTTATCCCTGAGTTACATGCTAGCGTTCCAACCGCTAACTGTTTCTGGACGCTACATCCTCACGCAGTGCAAGCGTCGGAACTTCTTCTACTTTTTCTGCACAATGACCAGGTGTTTGAGTTGGTTCATGAGTTTATATTGAAATGGTGAGCTTCCATACTTCAGAAGGCTTCATTTCATAGTATTTATATTCTATGTCTTAGACTTGTTTAGACTTTGGTTTTGGCTATTGTCGGGGGTATGTCCCGGCATGTTTTTGACTTTGGTTTTTAAAGACTTTATTAGATTACTGTGGAGTTGGGTGTGATATTTTGGTGGATTGATTTAGACACTTCATGAGTTATCATTAGTCTTATTTTACACTATCTTGTTATATGTTCGGAATTCATCCGACACTTGAGATTGTTGTGTTGACTAAGTTAGGTAAAGGGGGGTGATCCCCAGTCCACGTGAAACTTGGGATACCCGTCACGGCTAGGTCCTGGTTTGGGTCGTGACAATTTTTATTTTTGAGATCTTCTATAACTCTTGCCTTAGAGGCAAGACTTAGCCCAAGGACTTTTAAATAACAAGTTACGCTCCGTGGGAAAGATTTGACATTATCACATTGTGTCTTGATTTATGAGATGTTTTATAAATCAAGGACTTTCAAACAACAAGTTATGCCCCTAGGGTAAGAGTTGACACTATCACATTATGTCTTCATTTATGAGATGTTCTATAACTCTTGCCTTAGAGGCACGAATTATTCCAAGGACTTTCACACAACAAGTTACGTCCCATGGTCAAGAGTTGACACTACCATATTGTGTCTTGATTTATGAGATACTCTATAACTCTTACCTTAGAGGCAAGACTTAGCCGACAAATTAATTACGCCCTGAGAACAAGAGTTGACTCTATCATATTGTGTCTTAATTTATGTGATGCTCTATTAGGCTTGCCTCTCAGACAAGACTTAGCCCAAGAACCTCTCAAAAGAACAAGTTACGCCCAATAAACAAGTGTTGACACTACCACATTGTTTCTTGATTTATGAGATGTTCTATAACTCTTGCCTTAGAAGCAAGACTTAATGAGTTTCAAATAACAAGTCATGCTCCACAAGTAAAATTTGACACTATTGTGTCTTGATTTGTGCTGTTCTATAATTTTAGTCTTAGAGACAAGACTTATCCCAAAAGACTTCCTAACAAGAAGTCATGCCCTTAAATTTGCTTTGATGTCAAAAAAAAATCCCTTTGCGGATTATTCAATTTTTTATTTATTAGCAAAATATAATATAAATTGAAAAACAAAAAAAAAGAGAACAAACAAAATAGAGAAATAAAAAAAAAAAAGAGATTGAGAAAAAAAGAAAAAAATAAAGGTTAAGAAAAAAGAGAAGATTAAATAATAATTTAAAAAAAAAAAAAAACATGAGAAGAAAAACATAAAAATAAAGTTTGAGAAAAATGAAAATGAAAAAACGAGAAATGATTTAAAAAATAAGATTGAGACCAATGAAATTAAAAAAAAAAAAAAAAAAAAGAAAAAAAAAGAGAGAGAAATGAAGAAAAAAATAATGTTTGAGAAATAAATGAGAAGTAAAAAGTAAAAGAAAATTAAAAGTTAAGACAAATAAATTAAATAAGAAAAAAATAAAAGTTAAAGGTAAAAATTAATATGAAAGTTGAGACTCAAATGAGAATGAAAAATTCAAATATTAAATATTTGAAGTGTAGAGGGGCAAAAATATACTTATACTATACATAAAAAAGATTTTTATTATTGAGATCAAAAATTCAAAATCACCCACCTTTGGGTCATCCCATGTAATTTCCTGGTTATAATCTACGAAGTACGGGATTTGAGTTTTACAACAATCTATAGGACCTGAAATTTATATTATCTTGGGCTCTTTTACTTCAATGACTAATTTTTGTGGTATGACTCGTAATGTTGTATCATATTTGTCTCGATAAGGCGCTGCAAATTTCCCTTTTATCATATCTACATCGAGTCCTTGATAAAGAGATGGCACCGGACACCGGTGTCGTTAACTTACACCGAGCAACTTCCTCACTGAATTAATTCATATCAATTATTTTTCGGTAATTTAACATTTCAAAAGAACTTTTCAAAAATATTTGCCAAACACAATCAGCCTTTCTCCCTACATTTCTTTGAAAAGCATTTTTCAAAATAAGTCAATTTTAATAGATTAGTCAAACAGGCCATTAATATTGTAATATCAACCAAAACACTATGCCCCATTCAAAGTTAAAAAATGGTTTTGATCGAAGTAATTTCAGAACTTCAGCATGGTTGTCATTCCTCTAAACCAAAAATGGATTGTTTTTCGAAGAACATAAGAAAATCACTACAACCCATTCCAAAATCAGATGTATGTTAAGCTCAATTACAATCACTTAACAAAACAAAGAAACCAGGAGCAAACAATCATTACAATCAAATAGAGGCATGGAAAAAAAAAATACCTTGCTATCAAGATAGAAATGACGAGAAGACAAGGTGGTGAAAAAAGGGTCACCCAACAATCACAACCCTATTGCATATTAACTACTACAAAAAAACTATAGATACATCAGTCAGTATAATTACAACTTTTTGGGGGGAAATTATAGTAGCTTCTTAAGATCCAGCAGCGGCTCTATCATCCGGTCCAGATAACATAATCTGCAAAATAAAGTTGAACCATAAGATGATTATTGCTTCTGTCGGAATTCGAAATCACGTATGAAACTACATGAGGAGATCAAACTGGATTAACAACAAGAACAGCTTTTCCCATGCATCAGAGTGGGTACAACTAGTATCAGATGTACTACTGGAGACTTAACAAACTAAGAACTACTTATCATAGAAGTGGTACGATATGTAATGATGCTACAATATGTAATATCGAGTGAACTTATAATAGGAAAAAATTACATAACATCAAAACTTATTTTTACTAAACTACATAAAAGCCCTAGTCTTTCTATTAATTACCTAAATCCCTTTTTTAAGAAAAAAAAAAATGAATACATCCACAAACCCATAAATTTTCAAATATAAAATTATGTATCTCCCTTTGGTCTAGTTAATGTATTATATATCTCGACCAAATACTTTCAAAAACGGATGTATCTCATTAATCAAAATTATGTATCTCAACTTCAGTATTATGTATCCGGAAGCTAATTATGTATCCGAGCAAAAACAAAGTAATTAACAGTTACATCCTTAAGTTCAAAAATTATGTATCTCAACTTCAAAATTATGTATTTGAATGCTAATTATGTATTTAAAAATTGCAAAATAAGGGATTATTTGTAATTTAGCAAAGAATAGGGATAGAGAGTAGTTAGGGGTAAGCTTCTTGGGATTTATATAAGCTTTTAAAAAAAAAAAAAAAAAAAGGGGCAGCCCGATGCACTAAAGCTCCCGCTATGCTCAGGGTCCGGAGAAGAGCCCCACCACAAGGGTGTGAATTGTACGCAGTCTTGCCTTGCATTTCTGCCAGAGGCTATTTCCAAGCTTGAACCCATGACCTCCAGGTCACATGGCAGCAACTTTACCAGTTACTCCAAGGCTCCCCTTTAATCATCTGCAGCCCAAAAAAAAGAGTCTAGACTTACATTACAGTCATAGGCAAATCTTCTGGCCAGCATAATGGCTGCATTTCTTTCTCTCTCCGTTTCAAATGCCAATACAAAGGAGAGCCCTGTCTTTACTTGCCAAAATGCTGCCTGGGCTGCAGCATTCCCACCACCTCTAATGCCACATAGCTGTGGTAAAAAGGGACAGATAAGTTAGGGAAAGAACATTGGCAGATCAAATTGTTGTGCGTAAATCCCCTAACCGGGTACAGATGTTTGTAAGTTACGATAAGCCAAAAAATACATGGTACTCATTTGGCCTATATATAAGTTACGATAAGCCAAAAAATACATGGTACTCATTTGGCCTATATATTTGTGCTACAAATTTTTGCGCAGGTCCTATCCATTACTAGCTAGAGGACATGAAGGTATCGTTCTTTCGGTTATTCCATAAGCTCTCACAACACATGATATCTACTTTACATGTTTTGCCATATTTTCAAGAGCTCAAAGAAGCTTCAGAACACACTGTTGATCTTCTTTAGCCCCAATTGAGAAAACCCAAGCAATTCAAAGTTCTGATCAGCATTAACTGGCTGCTCAGTTCGATCAACACCTAAATGAAAGAAATGACAAGGGGGTAGGCATTACCAATACCTGCATTGAAATGGAATAGTATTCTTTTGCTACACCGGTCTTCCCTTTACACAGTTTCATTCTCATCCTCCCAATGTGAAGTACATGGATAGTCTCTGATGCATGATCAGTTCCGTTCATCTGGATAACAACAACCTACAAGCACCACCAATAAACATAAACATACAAGTTAGGGGTTGAAGAAGACAAATGCATCTATGACGTCAATAGATCAAGGTGGAATCAATCTTATTCTTATTTACATTCTCAGGTTTATGTTCTTCTAGAAATTAAATAAAGTGTTGCTGAATTATGTTACCACTTTATCTAAAAATAAATAAATTATTAGAAGGACACTTCTAACTATTTAATTATGTCTAAATGCAACCCTTCATGTATGAGTGTGATTCTTTTCCTCGCGTAGAAAACAATACTTTTTTTTGTGAAGGTTAGGGATGAAGCTGGAACATATGACCTCTATCTACTTTGATATTATTTTTAAATTCTTGGAGCCATGTTGAGATGGACGAGAGACAAGGAGAATGGGAGAAGGCAAATGTTGCAGATGCCCTTTATAAACCCCATTTGGAAGTCTTTCTACAACCAGCGAACAACCATGTAACCCCAAATACACATTTATAACTTAGTTTTGGTGCTCACACATGAACTTTAGTAAGAAGTTAATGAGTATGAGAATACATTAACCAAAAGTTGGCTAAAAGTTGGCTTTAATACCATATTGAATTGTGTAACTTCCTCATTTAAAAGCTTCAAATATTAGAGATGAGATGCTTTTACTTATTTAATCATGTTATCATGTGCAAAACATGATGTGTCGGTAGGGAGTACACAAAAATAAAGCAGTGAGATGATTTAAATTGGTAAACTGAGAGTTACTAACGGAGACATATTTGCAAAGACAATACAGCTATGTAGAACAATCAAAAGAGACTTAGGCAGCAAATTATTGAAAAGAGAACTTAAATTTGAGGGATTACTCATAAAGGAACAAACTTTAAATTGCACGTACATTGAATTCAATGTCATGCCTTCGCACCAAAGCTTCAACATAGTTCCCCAAGCCTGCAGCTGTTCAAGTGAAAACTGTCGGTCGCTATGAATGTATGGAGAAAAAGACATAGTTTGCAGCTAAATTAATACCTAATTCAGACCATAAGAAGCTAATGTCGGTTACTACTAGGATCAAAAACAACATGGAAAGCACTACATCTAAGGAATCAAAACAAACCTGGATCAATAGGACCAGCAGTTGTCACTGATGTTGTCTGGTCCCCATATGTGATCTCAGCTTGCAAAATTCGTCCAACATCAAATGGTTCTGGAGCATAAACAGGTTTTGTGGCCCCTGAATTAAGGATGGTAGAACACATGCCAGAAGGGGAAAGAAGTTAATACAACACATCAAATTGCAATGCAAAATCATGTTTCACTTAAAAAGGAGGAAGATAATAGATAACCTTTATACCAGATAGAACCAAGCAAAAATATAAATATAAAATGCTCACAAATAAAAAAACTACTTATAATAAAGGTAACATGTACAGGCTGTCTATTGTGAAGAAGGCTACTTGAAAAGCTTTGTATGAGGTTATTCAAAAAGAAACTCGTAAAAAAAATCAAACAAGTACACATGAGCCACATTTAAGTATATTTAACAAGACTGTCAAAGAAATTTTAGTTGTAGAATTCAGAAATAAATACACGTATAAAACAATAAGAGAAGTGAAACATTTTAAAAGGTTAGGCACAGGTGCATTAGGAAGGAGAGAGAAACACCGGATAAGGGGTGAAACCACATGTTAATCCCATGGTGGGAATAAAAGAGATCCCATTAACATGGGATATTAATGGTCCTCTCAATCCAGTTTCAACGATTTCCAACAAACCAAACGCCTGACAAAATTTATCCCCCTTGTCAAATTCACCTACTGACCCCTGAGAGCTCATTAGTTATTGAATTGATCTTATGAAACAAGACTTTTTTTTGCAACTGGTAAATATTACTTACGAAAGAAGACATTAAGTAATACTTTAAAGGGAAAAGGGTCAAATTTACCCCTCTACTTTGAAAAATTGGCTAAATATACTCTTCGTCATACTTTGGAGTCAAATTTACCCTCGATGATACTTTAGGGTCAAATGTACTCTCCCCATTAAGAAACTTTCACTTGTATCATTCCTTTTAACAAAAAAGCCCAAATTCAATGATAAATGCCTCAGTTTTTCTAAAAAAAAACACATCCTAATCTAACCCGCCACATCTAACCTACCCACAAACAAACATACCCCTCCCTCAGTTTTGTTGGTTAAATTTTCCCGACGAGCTGCAACACCAGTAAGTTGTTTACAAATAAACAAAAAAGTAAAATGAAATTGGATGACGCAAAAGCATGGAACTGGACAAAATGTCTAGTACAAACTCTGCTCCTGTATAACAAGTATGTTCAAATTTCAAAATGTGGTATGCAATTCTATGTGCATCTAGATTCTAGCACCAGTGGGTTAGTTTTCTGAGCAAATGGTATGATGAAAAAGTTGTGTAGATCCAAATTGTATATAGAGGCATATGGATGAAAGAATTCAGGTTGGGAGGGCCAGATTATGGTATGTTTTATTTATTTAAAATGGGGCATTTAACATTGATTTGAGCTTTTCTGTTAAAGGAATGGTACAAGTGAAAAGCTTCTTAACAGCGAGGGTAAATTTGCCCTCAAAGTATGATGATAGGTC
>NC_061121.1:181020523-181155969 GCF_002878395.1 Capsicum annuum | reverse complement strand
CTAGAGAACATTAATTAAGCTGCATAACAGACGGCAATGTAAAGAACTAACGCGCAGATACCTGAAATAGGTTCTTGTTTTCCGCCTTCACACGCTAAGCGATACCACTGAATTGAACATTCGGATAGTTCTGAAGCAGAAAGAGAACAGGGCTGTATTTGCAGAAACGAACCCAGAGCTTCCATGCCATCTAATTCATACAACTGTGATACAGTTTCCTCACCTATCTTCCTTGCCAGCTACAAACAAAATGGTATATCCAAACCTTTTAGTCTGAGATTACAGCTTTGCCTTTATAGCATAACTTGAGTTCTTACCAAAATCGTCTTAAAGAATTTTATAAAGGACAATATGAAAAAGAGATTCTTTTTTGAGAAAGGTAACATAATAAGAACAAGAGACCCGAGTAACATTGTTTTGACTTCCTTCATTGACATTATTCTCATCAATGTCTTCGACTTCGAGTGTTTCTCAAGGTTACTATCATTTCAGTCAAAAACCATATGCATTTGGTTCCCATAATTACGCAACTTAATATCTTTAAGCATGTGTTACTGGATAAGACTAACTTTATTTTACATTTTATATGACAAATTAGTCAAAAGAGCGTATCAGTAAAAAGTATATACAACAAAGAGCAGAGACATATTACGCCTTTTGGAAGTTGCAGTTCCAACAAATGAAGCGAAAAACAATGTGAAAAATCAACAGCTTCTAAACAGCCACATTACAAAATTCATTTACAAAAAAATCCAAGATTCTATCCAAAGACTAAACATGATGATAATTCCTCAATATTTCTTTACATCAATTTAATGGCTATCTGACTGCACATTGTTGCGTGTTGATAGTCAAAGAGAAACTGTCGGGGTCCAAAGACTTGCAGAAGAAAGAAGTTTCTTTATTTAAAGCATGTTTCTCTTAATGCCATGGCAGTTGTCTTGGTTACATTTCCATAGATATATTCAAATGATACCATTGTCAAGCTGCTGAATTTTTTTAAAATTTTCTGTAATATACACAAGTGCCACCAACAATAAATGGTATTCATCATCCTCAAAGTATCAGTGGCGACCAGATAGTATAAATAAAAACGTGCATATACTTTTGAACTATGTCTAGCAGATACCTCTTTCTGAAGCTGTATTGAATACTTGCACTTCTCTGCAAGTTGCACTCGCAATGCTTGAAGCTCATGCTCCATGTCCATAACCTGCCAGCGGAACATCATGTATTAGTTATGTCGAAAGCCAAAAATTTATTTACTTACATGGTAGAATGTTCTAGATGATAGATCATACTACATGTTTAGGTTAATTGTAATAGGATATTCTTTCCAACTCTCTCATAATTATGAATCCTGTTATTTTGGTAATTTTCCTTGTTCAATAACTGTCTTATTTCACATAGTTAAACGTTACCTTATTTTAGTACACTAAACTCCAATACACGGAGCTTCTTGTACATTGACTACAATAAAACCTCATTTATATTTTTGTCAATCAGAAAAACTACTAAGGCACGCCTAAGCACCCTGAAGAAGTCCAGTTTAGAACAACTTAAAGAGTCTCTGTGATTTAGCTTCCTCTGGTACTGGCAAACTTGGATTTTAGCCCGATCAATTTCTGGAAGTAGCACACTAGGCCTTCCATTCTTCAATGTAGTTGTTTTAGTGAATTATTAGCAAAATCATCTTAGTTCATTTAAATGGGAAAGGGTCATAAATATACCCCTGAGCTTTCATATATGGTTTGCATGTACCCTCCGTTATACTTTCTGCCTAATGGTGCCACTACCGTTATACTTGGTTACATATACCCTTGTGTTTGATGGAGAGCCATGTGTCAGCCTCACTATAAAATAACCCATTCTGTCTTTAGTTTTATCCAAATTAAATAACCGTCCTATCCGACCCGTTAAACCCACAAAAATCCCTCATCCACTTCTCCATCACTTCAACTTTACCCAAATCCTAGCCTCACTGATAATTCCTATGCAAATACAGAGCTTCAAAGGTATGTTTCTCCACTTACGACCCTCCTTTTATGTGTTATCTTCTCCAATTTTGTTAGACCCTCCTTACGTCATTTTGTTCATAAAAGACTCCTATTTCTTAGTATAACAGTATATTATGGTAGTTGTCTTCTTATTTATTGTGTTAAATATTTTTGCATGTGCTATTGTTATCTTGATATGAATGAGTTAGTTAAGCTAGGATTTTTCCGTTACTAATTTGGTGGGTCTATGAAGTTTTTGTGGTCTAAACTTTTGGGGGAATTATTGAGTGAATTGTTGTTCTAGGGGGTATTGTGTTCTTGTGTTCTAGGGTTTGTTCTCTTTTTCAAAGATTTGTTAGGCTTTTGTCCACCTTTATGTTAAACAAATATAAGCTTGAATCACAAATACTATTTAAGGGTTAAAATATGTTTCCTTTTTGTTGTCTATGGTTTGTCCAATAAGTTTTATTCTTTACTATTTGTCATTTGTTAGGTTGTGTACAAATGTGGCCCCTTACTAGTTTTTTATTCAGTAAAATTAACGAGAGTAGTGTTTACCCTATTCAGCAGTTACTCTCATTTTCATTTGTTTGTGAATTATTATGAAGGGTCCCTTATTGTTCTACTGTTATCTGTAGTTTTTCCTTTTTTCTCAACTGTTTCCCTCTGTCTATTTATTTAAATCATGTTAACATAAAGTAGTTAACTCATTACATTCAACGTCGATTGATATAGAACAAGTTAACAATAAACAACATAGTTAACTCATGTTTAATGCATCTTATTCATTATAAAGAAGGTAAATGTTAACCTATTCTTTCTTTTTGTTCTATTTATTTAATGAATGTTTAAATGATTGTAGGTTATTAAGATTGTAAATGTTAAAAAAAAAACTCATGTTTAATGCATCTCATTTAAGTTGGTAAATGTTAACTTATTCTTTGTTTTTAGATGTTTTAATGATGGTAGTTATTAAGATGTAAACGTTAATTTATCCTTTCATCATGGTGGTGAGTGGATTAAGGAGTTAGAAGTACTTTATGAGAAGAAATGGGTCCACTGTTGGAAGGGGCATGATCATGAACTTATCTCTTATATAGACTTGGTGAATGTGCACTTCTAAGTTGGGATTTATGGGTCCACTGTTGGAAGGGGCATGATCATGAACTTATCTCTTATATAGACTTGGTGAATGTGCACTTCTAAGTTGGGATTTGTAAGTGTTCAACAGCTAATTGTAGCTTGGACCTTCTGGAAAGTACTTTGAAATAGAAGGAGATGACATAGTTAGAAAATATTATCATTTGTGTTAGAAGATTGTTACTCTTTGCTCCTAATGAGTGAATTAGTTGTTGATTTCCCTAATATTGTCATGCATGATGAATCATTTTTCTCAGTACCTTTAGTTAATAAACCTGGAAGAGACATTTGACTGTCCAGAAAATGATAGTAGGGAAGTAGAAAATCTTGTTGTACGAAAGAGAAGGGCTACAACTGAGGTTTGCATAATTACAAAGAGATGGTTAAAGGCATGACCTTCAAGGACACATACCAGATGCAAGAAATTTCTGCAAACTTAATGTATTGACAAATAAGGTAAGAGTTAATTGTAAAAAAAAGTTGAGATATTCATGTGTCAATGAAGATTGCTCATTTAGAGTCCACATTCCTGGGGACGATACCACTACGAGGTGAGTATTTAAACTCAAATAGCTCATAAAGAATGTGAAATAGCATATAATGACTCTATTGTTCATTACTCAACCATAGCTCATTATTTTTAAGAAAAATTACAAAGTAACTCTATGTATAAGGTTAAAGATATGAGGGCTGATGTGATGTGCGTGCCAATTAGGCCGTACCCCTGTCAGCTATGCAGGCGGCATGTGCTGAAGGAATGTGTTGAAGTTGAGGATGAGGCAAAGGGGCATAAAATGAGGCAACAAGCATCTAGATATGTTGCATGACATGTCCTAAGAGTGCCAAGGTGATTTGAAGAGGGCTTGGTGTAAGCCCAAGGGGGTGGAGGCATGGTGAGGATCGCGTGCGGTGTTCGATGTTAGCGTCGTACCATTTTGAGCTACAAGTGGAATCTAAGGATTCTGGTTTAAAGTGTTGATATTAAGGGTACCTTATGTATGCTTACCAAATTTGGGGTCATTTAGAGTCCGTTTGGATAGGGGCTTGACTTGGCCAAGGTCCAGTGGCATTGTCGTAATTTGTTGATTGGTCCGAAGGCTATAACTCGTTCCATGAGTATGGTAATGGGATGAAACTTCATGGAGGTGTGAAGGAAGTCAAAAGAAAGGAGTAGGAACAAACGGCACCTAATTTGGAGGTCAAATGGATAGTCTAAGCCCTAGTATGATTCTTGGGCAGAATGATGTCTAGTGCCAGACATTGGGATTATTTATTTTAAGCATATATAAGGGAGGTATACATGGTGACAGCCTACCAGCCTCCCCCGGGTGTGTCGACAGATGGCCACCCCAAGTGTGCTGTCGTGAGGGACAACCTCAAGGGCCTACCTTGGCATGTCAAAAGAATGTGCAAGGTACTCATAGGGCTCGGGAACCCTATGGGCAACGCAGGGTCGGGTGGACCAGCATTGGGCGCCCCGACAAGGCTAGAGGTTGGCTATATGAACCGACATACCCCGTGGGCTGTCTAAATGATGGAAGGATGCCTCCAAGCCGATAAAGCAATCAAGATACTCTTCCCAAGAGACTCGTGAGCTGACTTGTGAGCTTGGCCAAGGTTCAGCCAAGCGAGCAAGGGTCCGTTGGCCTAGACGCACAGTTGTGGGGCGACACTGTGCTATGGAAGTTGGATGCAAGTTGCGTGAGCTATGTTTGGCTATGCCATAAGACAAGAGAGGGCATGTCTAAGAAAGACGCTTGAGACAAAGGCTAAGGATTGAAGGTTGCCCAATTCGGGCGAAGCAAAGGCCAAGTGCACATGCACAAGGCGATGTCAAGCTTGAGGATAGGACTGTGCACGTTATAGCGATGCTCAGGTCCAGGCGAGGGACGAGTATGTCCATAGCCAGCCCCGGGAGCGCATATGGATGAGATTCAAGGATTGAAGGTGCACCACAAGAGTTGCTTATACGTTGGCCATGTCAGCCGACATGTTGATAGAGCAGCACCAAAGGGAGCAGACCTTTGAGGCGAGCTTCACACAGGCACAGGATCATGCTAAAAGCCTGAGAAATGAGGAAGGCTGGCCGATAGTTGGGGGACCTATGGGCGCCGCACAGGCAAAATTGTGTGCCACTGACAGTGAAAAATGAGTCCGTGACAAGTGGTATCAGAGCACGACCACTTGCTACACAAGTGGTATCAGAGCGTAAAATTGAGAGCAAATTGTGGATGTCATTGCAGCGATCACGTCAAAGCATAGATTGACACTCTTCGTGCTCATGAAGATCGTTTGATATGATGCTACCTTGTGAAGGGAATTGGGTGTATGTTGAGACGCTGGAGTTAGCTATGTCAACCAAGGTCAGAATCACACCATGTCACACCCGTTGATTCTGCCTTCGTCTGTGGGTTGATTATCTTTGAAGCATCCAAGAGTGATTGAGATACCTTCAAAGGATGACTTCAAATCAGTGGGTACCGTATGTAGAGGGATTCTACGGAGGCACGTTGGGCCAACAAGTGTGGTCATCATGCGATGTTGTTTAAGTGGAACCACAAAGTTGGACAATCGGATAGTTGGTGCTCAAATGTCCTTGATTGTGGGGAATCGTCAGTTCGTCAGAAACTCTGTTAGCGGTATGTTGGCAACTATGGCCAGAAGAGAGCATGGACTTGATGAGGACGTCAAGCAAGGTTGGTGGAGCACATCAGAAGCTTGTCAGTCAAATAGTTTGTTCATGCAAAGCGAAGAGGTTGTCAGCCATGAAAGAGTCTAGGCTGAGGTAGAGAAGGGGATATGCTGATAAGTCGGGTGGTCAAGAGGATGAGCCATGTCTGCCAGGTCGTGCAGCCACGTTCCAAGAGAGTTGAAGCTGTAGACTATAAACATTGGGCTTAATCATGCTTTGATCTTGCCATGGATGCATTTAAGGCATCAAGTTGAGTGTCCACCAAGAAGGTTGGACTTGAGCTTTGCCAGAAGGCATATGAAGGGGTCCAACTAAGGAAGTTGGACTCAAGGTCGGAAGAACCTAGCCATCCAATGGGCTGCGAGGAGTGGCAGAAGAGTCCCTACAGAAGAGAGCCATGCAGGAAGAGTGGCAGTGAAGCCTACAACATGGGCAAGCGAAGCTTGCAGTTGAGAGAGTGCTATGTAAGGCAAGAACCAGGCTAGCACCAAGCAGACCATTGTGCCGCGACAACGTAAAGAAGGACCTGAGTGCAGGCTTCTTTGCGGGAGGATGAGCGTCAAAAGTCAAGTGGAGGTACAACCATCAGGTGTGTGAGCTGCACGTTAAAACCAAACCATTTCATGGAGAGGTGTTGTGCCAAAGTACTAAGGGTAAGGAAAGTCGTCAAAGTAGGATTAGCTAAAGCGCCGAAAGTGGATTTGGTTCCAAGTTCGAGGATGGGTTCTTTCCAAGAGTAGAAGAGCGGGTCGGAGGCCGTAGATGGGCGAACCAAGGGAGTTCTCGCCATAGGCTATAGGTACGAGGGTACCCCAAACGTCGAAGAACTGCGAAGGGAAAGAGAGTTTTGAACAAAGTGTCCAATTCATAGAGTAGTGCGCAGATGCTGGCACTTTGAGATAGGAAGTACTTGCCAAAGGTACGTCCCAAGGAAGTGCGAGGTGCCTATGGGCACGGAGCACGTGAGATGCCAGAAGGTGCCATGGTGAAGCGTAGAGTCCAAAGGCTGTTGTGTATAATGATTGGTACAAAGTTCATGATTTGGGCTACCGCCAGTGACGTCGCTCGAAGAAGTGAGAAAAGGACCATAAGGGTATGGTTGGCAAAGATGCCACATCGAGGGATACCTACCTAGCTATGTTGTGCCGAAAAGGTAAAAGTCCAGGAGGGAATAGAGTTGTCTGCCGGAGGCAAAAGATCGAAGGGCTAGACATGCCAGACATGGATGGGCTAGTAGGATCGCCAGGATGGAAACAGATTCTCTGACAAGATGAAGGCCGTGAGGAGCATGGTGCGGATATGACTTAAGGTCACGGCAAAGTTAGTCACGTGCAGGTGTGGAGACCGTCCGAGCTGAAGTACGGAGTGCACGCTTGGATAAAACTTGGGGGAGAAGAGCAAGGGGCCTGACTTTATTTTTTCAGAAGGAGCTCGCAAGAAATAATAATGAAGAAATGAAAATTATACAAATTTTTTTTCATTTTTATTTTATTTTATAGGGCTATACGGACTTGAACCGTAGACCTTCTCGGTAAAACAGATCAAACTTCGGCATCTTGCCCGGGGGAAAGGCTACATCTAGTACCGGACCGATGATTTGGACGACACGCCCCAGGTTTTTCTTTTCAAGAGTTCCTACACACAAGGATTTGGGGGCCGCGATGTAAATCCCCAAGGGTGCAAACTTCGAGTTGTCATCGGTGTCGCATGTCATTGAGGACAATGACTACTTCAGGTGTGTGAGGGTGTGACGCCCCACAGTTTTAGGGTCTGTCACCCGGCAAGACTATGCGTGCCAACTAGGCCGTACCCCTGTCAGCTATGCAGGCGGCATGTGCTGAAGGAATGTGTTGAAGTTGAGGATGAGGCAAAGGGGCATAAAATGAGGCAACAAGCATCTAGATATGTTGCACGACATGTCCTAAGAGTGCCAAGGTGATTTGAAGAGGGCTTGGTGTAAGCCCAAGGGGGTGGAGGCATGGTAAGGATCATGTGCGGTGTTCGATGTTAGCGTCGTGCCATTTGAGCTACAAGTGGAATCTAAGGATTCCGGTTTAAAGTGTTGATATTAAGGGTACCTTATGTATGCTTACCAAATTTGGGGTCATTTGGAGTACATTTGGATAGGGGCTTGACTTAGCCAAGGTTCAGTGGCATTGTTGTAATTTGCTGATTGGTTTGAAGGCCATAACTCGTTCCATGAGTATGGTAATGGGATAAGGCTGTCAACGGACCGGTTTGACTGGATCTGGAACGGTACCGGAACCACATTACCGTTTTATAGCGCCGGAACCGGAGTTACCGAAATCGGAATACCAAAAAATTCCCCTTGTTCGGACCGGTCCGCTAGCTACCGGTGTGGAACCGAAACGGACCGGAGCAATACCGGAACATTACCAGAATAGCGCCTACAGTACTAGTTTTTGTTTTTAAATTTTTTTTTGTTTTTAAGTTTTAATTTAAATTATAACTTAATGGGATTAATATATAAGTTCTATATATATATATATATATATATATATTTAACTTATATAGTTTATATAATTTATTAACTTTTTTATAATAAGTTTAAGTTTTAATTATTTTAAAAGGTTTTAAAGTTTAACTTAAAAAATATATGTTAAGCTAATATAATATTTTTAATAAGTTTAAGAAGTTAAAAATTTTTCTAACTTTATAAACTTAAATACTTAATATAATTTTTTTTTTCCATAATTGCAACAAACAAAAGAGAAATTTTAAAACAAAATTAGGCGAATAGCCGTTATATTTATTCAAATTTCGTACGTTGTACATTTATTACAAAGATATTAAATGTAAATTTAATCTACGCAGCCACCTTCTAGGAAGGGTTCTGTGTGAATTAGATCTCTATTGTAGAATCTTATTAATATCTAAATTGTCTATAATTTTTTTGGCGTAACTTTTCTAATTCTTCGGCGGATAAACCCTCCGGAATTGGTCTATTTCCTGGTTCCTCCATTGTTTCCATTCCATCATCACTATTTTCCTCAAAAATTTCATCTATTTCATCTTCAATATGGGGCGGTAATTTGGGGAGCCCAAAATTTCTTCGTTCGGCATTGATCCAATCTCTAAATAATACCGAAATCTCCAAACTATCCCTTGCTAACGAATACCGATGATCTCCTATTATAAATCTTCCTGCGCCGAAAGCTTGCTCCGAAGCAACCGAAGAAGCTTGAGCTGATAACAAATCTCGAACCATCCTTGAAAGTTTAGGAAATTGTCTGATCCGGGTCTTCACCACGATAAAAGTTGTTGTTTTCAAGTTTCACCTCTAATATTTTCCCGGTCCTGCGAAAGATACGAATCAAAATCATTACTCCTACAACATTGAACACCAAGTTCTTCGCCTATCTCGTCATCTAAATCATCATATCTACATCTAGAAGTAGGAGGTTCAATCGGCCCAATATTTTGTTTCATAACTTGATACAAGTTATATAAACTCCTAGCTGTAGATACTATGCTAGCATAACAAGTTTCAACTGATGGCTTTTGATGAAGTCCAATTTCTAAATTGTTGTATAATTTTCTAACCAACATCACTGTACCATGTACTTTATAAAATGGGTTTAATAAATTAGTTGTTAAAAGAATTTGTGGAATAGGAAAATAATATTTTTAAAATTTTTCAATCATAGCTTCAATTGCCTCTTTGTTAGGACATATTTTTTTATATTCAACAAGTACTTTAGAAATAGCAGTAATAGTTACTAAAACAGAAGAAATAGTTGGAGTATATTGAGCAGATACTATGTTCGTAGCTTGATAAAAAGTTTTCAAAAATTTACAAAGTTCTTCTACTTCAGTCCAATCATCTTCATCTAGCATTAAATTAACATCCTCATTATAAGAATTATAAACTAATTGTATAGGTTTACGATATATAACAGCAACTTCAGATGGAATTTCTTTTGGAATTTTTCTATATTGAAGGCCACATTGTTGACATTTACGTTTAAAATCATCCATTACAACCTTTTTTTTATTTTTAAACATAGAACTACAAGCAATTCCCACTTTAAGACAACCATTTCCAAACAAATGAATACCATCATATACTATCAAATTTAAAATATGTGCAGAACATCTAACATGAAAATGATCTTGATACACTAAACATAATCTAGTGTTTAGCTCGTCAATAGCTTTCAAATTATTAGAAGCACTATCTAATGTGCATGTCATAGGTTTACCAATAAATCTAAAATATTTCATGCTCTCCGCTATTGTACTAGCTATATACATACCGATTTTAGACTCATCGACGTATTTATAAGCAATAATTCTTTTTTGCATGTTCCAATCGTGATCAATACAATGAGCCGTGAGAGTAAAATAATCATTATCGACAACACTAGTACCCATATCAGAAGTAACAGATATTCTACCATCAAATTTATCAAATAAGCAACGAAGAAAATGACAATGTTCAGCTTGAAATTTAAAAATATCATTTTTAATTGTATTTCGTGAAAAACCTTTAAAAGAGGGATTATATACTCGTTGAATATAATGAATAAAACCGAAATGCGAAGGAAAACTAAAAGGCAAACCCATAACAGCAACCATTTTCGCTAGTTCTTCTCTATCTACATCTTCACTATATGTCGATGATGAACTTGCTTCAGCCGGGTTAAACATGTCTAAACGCGTTTGAACCATATTACCTCCTACAAATTCATGTACAAATGTTGTACCATCTTTTTTTGCCTTAGCCTCGTTTTTTAGACGAATAAATTCTTTATTACATCTCATCAAATGCGAAGTTAGCAATCTTGTCCCGCCATTTTTTCCCCCAGTTAAATGTTTAAAAACATTCTTGCATTTATTGCAAGTAACCGTACTTTTTACCCTATCATGCTCCATAAATTTCCAAACTAAAGACCTTTTAGTACGTTCGGTACCTTTGGCCCTAGTAAATTCCGATAAAGGGGGAAGTTCTTCACCGTGTTCCGATAATTCCGTAACCGGACTAGTAGGGGTAGGGGTATCAACTAATTCTTGTTCTTCTATATCATCTTCCTCCGGTAAGTCTTCCTCAAAATTATTATAACGCCTATTCAGGGTCTCATTATCTAATTCCATACCGATACCAACATCGAAACCATTAGGTTGTGATAATGAAGTTTCATTAAATCTAGGCAGTAATGAACTAGTACTAGCCTTACTTTTTTTATTTCTACGAAAGACCTTACCAAAAATTGATTTTTTACCACTACTATTTTTTCCAAAATCCATAATTCAAAATAAAATATTAAAACAAGCAATACAAATACAAATTGATGTTCGTAAATAAATATAGATATTAAAAATTAAAAATATAGATAATTAACGTAAATAAAAAAAGATTAAAGTTGGAACGAATATACCGAACGTCTGCGTAAAAGCAGACGTATAACAAATGTCGGAATTAAAAGATGATAATTGAAGCTTGTCATATCTTCAAAAAATCTTCAACTCCAACTAGTATAATAAATGAATCCTCAACTTCAAGTCTTCAACTAATATAATAAAACTAGAAATATTTAGAGAGAATGTGAGAGAATATTAAGAGAGTATGAAAAGTGATAATATTTGTGTGAAAAAATAATCGAAATGAAGTATATTTATAGTAAAAATTTTAAAGGGAAGGGGGGGGGCCAAAAGAGCCGTTGCAAACCAGGTTTTTTTTTGTAAGAAAAAAAAAAAGCTGAAATTTAAACAATGACGGACCAGAAACCGGTACCGGAACCGGAAATACCGGAATTTTTCGCAGGTTCGGACCAGTATCATATTCCGGACTGTTGGGTACCGGTAAACCGGCACCAACCGGACCGTGTCGTTACCGGTACCGGAAATAAACGGGAAACGGCATTAGCGGAACGGAACGGAATATTCTGGTTCAATTGCCAGCCCCATAATGGGATGAAACTTCATAGAGGTGTGAAGGAAGTCAAGAAAAAGGAGTAGGAACAAACGGCACCCAATTTGGAGGTCAGATGGATAGTCTAAGCCCTAGTATGATTCTCGGGCAGAATGATGTCTAGTGCCAGACATTGGGATTATTTATTTTAAGCATATATTAGGGGGTATACAAGGTGACAGCCTACCAGCCTCCCCCGGGTGTGTCGACAGATGGCTGCCCCAAGTGCGCTGCCTTGAGGGACAACCTCAAGGGCTTGCCTTGGCATGTCAAAGGAATGTGCAAGGTACTTATAGGGCTCGGGAACCCTATGGGCAACGCAGGGTCGGGTGGACCAGCATTGGGCGCCCTGACAAAGCTAGAGGTTGGCTATATGAACCGACATGCCCCGCGGGCTGTCTAAATGATGGAAGGATGCCTCCAAGCCGATAAAGCAATCGAGATACTCTTCCCAAGAGACTCGTGAGCTGACTTGTGAGCTTGGCCAAGGTTCAGCCAAGCGAGCAAGGGTCCGTTGGCCTAGACGCACAGTTGTGGGGCAACACTGTGCTATGGAAGTTGGATGCAAGTTGCGTGGGCTATGTTTGGCTATGCCATAAGACAAGAGAGGGCATGTCTAAGAAAGACGCTTGAGACAAAGGCCTTGAAGGTTGCCCTACTCGGGCGAAGCAAAGGCCAAGTGCACATGCACAAGGCGATGTCACGCTTGAGGATAGGACTATGCACGCTATAACGATGGTCAGGTCTAGGCGAGGGACGAGTATGTCCATAGCCATCCCCGGGAGCGCATATGGATGAGATCCAAGGATTGAAGGTGCACCACAAGAGTTGCTTATACGTTGATCATGTCAGCGGACATGTTGATAGAGCGGCACCAAAGGGAGAAAACCTCTGAGGCGAGCTTCCCACAGGCATAGGATCGTGTTAAAGACCTGGGAAATGAGAAAGGCTGGCCCATAGTTGGGGGAACCATGGGCGCCGCACGGGCAAAATTGTGTCCGCTGACACAGTGAAAAATGAGCCCGTGACACTGATCTGCATAGAGCTTCTGAGTTAAAAGCAAGTGAAGGCAAGTGCAAAAGAGCCAAAAAAGAGAACACATAAGGTTAAAGATATGAGGGTTGATCTGAGAAGTCCATTTATATAAAAAGCTATAATTCTCGCAGGCATGACAACCAAGGGAGAAAGTTAGAAGCCCCTTACGGGCCTCTACCGTCAACTCCGGTGGTCTTACACCATCAAAAACATCAACTTCTCTTCTATTTCTTCCTTGTTTTTTTCTAGTCTGAGATGAATAAATTTTCTTCGGAATTGTGTGTCGGGGTGGGGGTGTGGGCGGGGGTGGGGTGGGGGGTCATATGATATTATGGCCTCTTCGACGGCGACTGGGACCTGGTTTGAGTGGGTAGACCATGAAGCATGATTCTTAGCAGAGGTGCAATTCTATGGCTGTGTAAGCGTCTTCATAAAGCATCAGTGAACAGATGCAAGAGTTTTAAGTCCTGGGGATGTAAAGACATCACCACCTACATTTATTGTACTCAAAAGTTCAATAAATATGGTCGGTACATTTCAGTTATTGCAGTTAAAGGTTACAATAGGACTGTCATTATCATACTAGAGAACAAATATAATGAAGGATGGGAGAATGTGGCAGTTAGAATTGAAGACTTCATTAATAAATTCTCAAGCACGCAAGGTACATTTTTTACAACAGGGAAAGCAGTAAGACGTTTACAGGGAAAACTTTAAAGGGGTGTTTGGATTGGCTTTTAAAAAGTAACTTAGAAGCTACGAGCCAAAAGCCATAAGTTGGTACTACCCTACTTTTGGCTTTTGGCTTATTTTGACACTTTTTAACTTAAAAATAAGTGTTTCAAAGCACTTTTTACTTTCCCAAACACCACCAAAACTAAAAAAGATTCTTAAAAGCCAAAAGCACCTTAAAATAAGCCAATCCAAACACCCACTAAAGAAGCTATCTCCAAAAGCAAGTGGAGCCACCAGGAGAATGCAGCCAAGGATTGTAATCACGGGCAAACAATGAATGGCTTGCAGGAAGACAACGCTCTGCTGCGCAGATGTCTGGTGGGAAAATTCTCTGGTGGGGAAGATGCCCCTCTGTGCAGTGAAGTAAGAAAATGGACTGCCCAGACCTGGAGGGGGGTTCTGAACATCCAAGTTTATGACATGAATGGATTTTATTCTCTTTGAATTTCAATCTAGAAGAGATGCAGAACACACTCTCATGGGAGAATGGAGAAGACGGCCAAATATTGAATATTGAGTGGTGGTCACCAACTATAGGGACTCTTCCAGAATCTTTCAGATTCGACTGGTTCTGGATCAGAATTTTGGGGCGTCTGCTGAATTTGTGGAACGCAGAGGTGATGAAGAAAATAGGTGAAGCATGCGGTGGATGGTTGGAGACGGAACTTAAAAGCCATCTCAGGTGGGCGAGAATCAGGGTAAGAGGCCCAAGAGAAAAAATCCCATTGAAAGTCGAAGTGGCTGCGGCGACATCATCTATTATTGTCGATATGGTGTGAGCTGCCGGTGATGTACCGGAAAAAGACAGAAGATGGACTGCTTTAGAGATGACAGGCTAGACTCGAGCTTTGTCCTTGGTTCTGAAAAGAACGCAACAGATATTCATGGAAAAAGGAAAGATTTAGCAGAGGGAGAAACATCGAAAACTGAGACGAGGAAGGGGTAAATTTAGCTGGTATAGACCACGTGAAAAAAGCAGATATTTCTCTTCAGATGGGTCCCAGCTCCAGTTCACGTGGTCTGGCAGAGAAAGGGAACATCTTAGCTTTATCTAGGGCTATTGAAACTGGGCCTTTAAAGTCCAATGCAAATAAATTGGAGTATGCAATTTCCTCTGGACAAAATAACTTTAGCCTACCTAGTATGGCTACAGGTAGAAAGAATGAGCCATTCGCAGAACCTTTCATTGAGCAAATATTTGGTTCAATGGCAGAGATATCTGGAGCGAAAAACTTTGTTTTTTTCGAAGGCGAAAAAGAGAAAGGTCTCTGCATGGGAAGAAAAAAAAAGAAAGGAAGAAGACAAAGAGAGAAGCAGAATTGTAGAGATCAATATGAGGGGGGAAATTCAATAATAGACTGGTAATTCAAGAAGATGACATGAAACAAGCAGGGGAAATTGAGGAAGAGGATTTCTCAGAGGCACTAGTTGTGATGTACTCGGAGGCAGAACCACTACCTCTGCAGATTAGCTTTAATGAACAAGAAGAGGGGATTTCAACAACAACTAAATGGGTCCAATCCAATATGGTCAAGTTGAGCCAACAATTTGGAGTTGACCTTAAAGGTTGCAAAAAAGAAGTTGTGGCGCTGATGATGAAATTAGATCAAAGAAGAGAGAAAGAAATATAAAGGATCCAAATCCCAGTAACACAGTACCAAAGGAGGTAAGGGATTTGTTTTTTGATGTAAATTTCAAAGATGGAGAACCTAGAGTTAGAGGGAGAATCCTATTTCTCACTTCTCAATGAGAGTTAAGATTATATCCTGGAATGTAAGGGGCGTGATGGGGGAAGTAAGAGGGAGATGTTGAGGAAGTTAATACAAAAATGGGGGGCTGATGTATATGTATTGGTGGAGACAAAGCTGGATGGGCAGATTGACGACACTGTCCAAAGCTTATGGCATAATAGATGGGTGGGTAGGATTCAAAAAGAGGCTCAGGGCAGCAGTAGTGGATAGATCCTAATCCTCTGGGACAAGAGAATGTGGAATGGGGAAGTGGTGATGAATGGCAACCAGCACCTAACCGGCAAATTTACTAGTGTAAATGACAATTGGAGCTGGCATATATCTGTTGTCTATGCTGACTGCAACAGAATTGCTAGGAGATCCCTGTGGCAAGAACTAATAAATGTGAGAAACACTTTCACTGGGCCATGGATAGTTTGTGGTGACTTCAATGTTACCAGGTACACTGCGGAGAGAACTAATTGCTACAGATTGAGTGGAGCTATGTCAGAATTTTCCAATTTTATAGAAGAGCTGGAGTTGGTGGACCCTCCTTTGTTTGGAGGATCTTTTACATGGAGAAGGGGAGAGGAATTTGGTTGTGCTACCAGAATTGACAGAATCCTTCATTGTGGAGAAAGGGGAGAAATTCTCCCACAAATTAAGCAAAGCATCTTGCCCAAGTTGATTTCTGATTATAATCCGTTACTAATGACTTGTGGGAAGTGGGAGTGAAAGAAGTCAAATTTCAAGTTTGAGACTTGGTGGCTAGAAGTAATGGATTCAAGGACAAGGTCAAGGAGTGGTGGTCATCTTATACTGTAGATGGCAGACCAGGATATGTTAGCAGAAAAACTGAAATTGCTCAAAACAAAATTAAAGGAGAGAAGAAAAGATAACAAGGGAGATTGCACACAAAGGAAGGAAGACATTTTGGCTCAAATTTCAAGTTGGGAAGGTATACAGGAACATAGACCTCTCACAAATGATGAAGTGCTGCAAAAGGTTAATTTAGGCATGGATATGAGGAGGTAGCAAAAAGTCAAGAGATTGTCTAGAGGCAAAGGTCAAGGGTTCTGTGAGAAGTATGAGAAGAATATTATTGAATCGTTGTAACTATATGATTACATTGAGGTCTTATTTATAGACATTACATTCCAATCCTTTTCCTAATAGGACACTACATTACAATTCCTTCCAAGTAGGATTCAATATGCTATTATTATTCCTACTCATATTCTAACACTCCCCCTCAAGATGGTGCATAGAAGACATATGTACCAAGCTTGTTATGGATGTAACTAATACGAGAACCGGTGAGGGACTTGGTGAAGATATCTGCAAGAAAACTAATAAGGACTGCTTTGGACGTCTGGGAGACCTCAATTGAAATGGAACAAATTGAAAAAGTGATCCAAAAAGCAGTAAACATCTCTGGAAAGTCGATGTGTCGCTGGAAAATTGCCGGAAACTGGTTAAAATATATGGGTCCTCGAAATCAAGAGATAGTAGATCTTGAACAAGATAGTCATCGAAGAACTGACCGGAACATACTCACACGCCAAATTATTAGATTTGGTGGCTGAAAAGTGGTCACCATTTGAGAAAAAAATTATATGGGTAGGGTCGAAATGACACGACCTTACTGTGAAAGAGAATTATATGGGTAGGTCGGAATGATGGCACGATTCTACTGAGAAATAGAAATTATGGGGGTAGAATCGAAATGACAACACGACCCTACTGAAAAATAGAAATTATATGGGTAAGGTCGAATTAAGATACGAACTTACTAGAAAAGATAATTTATATGGGTAGGGTTGGAATGACGGCACAACCCTACTGTAAAAGAGAACAACCCTATGCAAATCAGAGGAGTCACCATAAAGATGCATGGAACTACACATATCAGATTTAAGGAGTCACCGGAAAGACGCACGGTGCTATGCAACTCAGATATGAGAAAGTAGTCCGAAAAGATGCACGGTACTATGCAAATTAAATGAGTAGTCTCGAGAGATGCATGGTGCTACGCAAATTTGATATGAGAAAGTAGTCACCAAAAAGATGCATAGTGCTACACAAATTAGATATGAGAAAGTAGGGGAAAGAAGTGATGTGGCCTAACTTTGCTAACATGATCATTAGTTGGACGGGCGGCATATATCGGTTATAGCCGCCCGCCAGCAGCGGAAACTCTTTGATTCTTTACCAAGATCGTGGAAGCTTTGATACCACTTGTTGGGTTCGAAATCGAGAGGTCGTCACGTGGAAGCTTAAAATTTGCAAACCATGAATGCGATAATTCAAACAAAACGAAAATCATACAAAAAACATGATTATTATATAGTTTGGCCAATTGGCCTACATATAAAAACCTAATATAAAAGAAAGCATAAAAACTATTAGAGAGAAAATCTCCCCATAAGCAAGACTCTTTTAAGGACTACATTGTGGATGTTATTATCTTATGATATGAGAAGGGAGGTTTTCTATTTATAGAATTCCAACACCTTTTCTCCAAGAAAGAAGTTCGTCAAATATGGAAAAGTTTCATATTTTCCTTTCAGAAAAAGTAAAAGTAATTATGGTATTACTTCATTTTCCTTCTAAAAAGAGTACACTTAAATTTGGTAAGAAAATCAGGGTAAAAAGTACACTTAAATTTGGTAAGAAAATCAGGGTAAAAACCCTAACAAATCTCCCCTTTTTGGCTTGATTTTCTTGACTTGATCTGCCTTCTTCATGTCATATGTATAAATTTGATTCTTCACATAATCTTCATTTATCTCTGCTGTTTGTCATGCTTAATGATGGAGCCCTTTTGGGTTAAAAAATATATTAGCCCTTTTGGGTCAAAAATATTGGAGCCCTATACAGGGTTAAAGAGAGTTTTATTTTTAAAAATGTGACAGAAGGATTGTTGAAAATATGATTGAAATATCTTCTCTTCATGTAGTTGGACAAAAACATCATTATCACCAAATTGGTTGCAACTTGATTTGAAATTGCTTTAACCTATTTAATCTCGTCTCACCACACCATTGGATCTTTGAACCATAAACTCCGATACCACTTGTTGTGTTCGAAATCAAGAGAGTGTCATGCGGAAGCTTAAAGTTTGCAAACTATGAGACGATAAATCAGACGACACAAAACTAAACTAAAAACATAATATTATTTATGATTTGGCCAATTGGACTACATATTAAAACTAAATCAAAAAACTTCAAATCTATTAGGAGAAATCTCCCCCTAAACAAAGCTAGCTTATGAGGGGAGGATTGCCCAAGACCATATAAGGAGACCAAGGACCCTTTAACCCACCGATGTGGGACTCCAACACCCCCTACACGCCCAGTGCTAGACATCTGGAGCGTGCACAATATAAGACGAGGGGCCCAACATCGGAAACAATGAACTGGGTGGGCCTGTCTCTGATACCATAATAAAGAAATGGACCTTGGCCTAACTCAACCTCAAAAGCAAGCTCATGAGGGGAGGATTGTCCAAGATCATATAAGGAGACCAAGGACCCTTTAACCCACCGATGTGGGACTTCAACAGGTTCAATGGTTGAAACAACGAGATAAAAACACAAAATGTTTTTACAAAATGGCCACTGCACACAAGAGATTCAACTCTATAGAGCAACTAGATGTGGAAGAAAATACAATTAAGAATCTTGACAGTATCAAAGAGATGGTGCAAAATTTTTACAAAGATTTATACAAAGAGATGGAGCACTGGAGACCTGATCTGAAGATACATGAAGGGGCAAGAATAACCGAGGAAGAGCGATTATGGCAGCAGAGAGCCTTTAGGAAGAAGAAATAGCAGAATGCCACAACAAATGTGCTATGGAGAAGGCCCTCGGACCAGATGGATTCCAAATGATATTTTTTCAAACCTTTTGGGATGTTCTAAAGGAACATATTATTAACACTATCCATTAATTCCATTCTAATCAATCCTTTGAGAAAAGTTTCAATGCAACTTTCATTGCATTAATTCCAAAGAAACCAGGAGCCGCAGAACTGAAGGATTTCAGACCAATTAGTTTGGAAGGTGGAGTGCACAAAATTATTGCCAGAATTCTAGTTGAGAGAATTCTAATAGGAAGTCCGTAATTTTTGGAGGTGGCCAATATACCCTTAATGCGGAAGAATACAACCTTACCAGTTTCAAACAAAAAAAAAGGTAGGGCTGATTTGCATAGAGCTTTTGAGTTAAATGCAAGTGAAGGAAAGTGCAAGGAAAGTGCAAGGAAATTGTCATAATATGGACAATTAAAAACCATGTCAATATCACTATCATTGCCACTACAACCTGTTCCGCGTTCATTAAGGGCAGGTACTAAGAAAAATGATGTATCATGCATGACAATATTAGGGACATCAACAACTAATTCACACTCATCGGTAGCAAATAGATGAATGACAAAATAATCTTCAGACATAAGACAATTTTCTAACTCTATCATCTACTTCTATTTCAAAGTACTTTCTAGAAGGTCCAGCTACAATTAGTTATTGGACACGTATAAATCTTAACTTAGAAGTGTACTCATTCACCAAGTCTATATAAGAGATAAGATCAAGATCATATCCCCTCCAATAATGGACTCATTTCTTCTCATAAAATACTTCGGGATGCTTAATTCACTCACCATCACGATGTAAGAATATGTTTAACATTTATCATCTTAATAACCTACAATTATTCAAACATCCAGTTAAATAAATAGAGTCAAAGAGAGAATAAGTTAACATTTATCATCTTAATAATGAGATGAGATGCATTAAACATGAGTTAACTAACATGTATGTTAACTTGTTCTACATCAATGTATGTTGAATAATCTATGTCGAATAAAATGAATTAACTACTTCATGCTTAACTAAGTTGCTCGGACTCTTCACTTACAGGTGGTGCACCCATGTCGATACGGCATGCGTATCGGTGTGGGTGTGGGATTCGTACACAATCTGGTACCAATTTTGGGTACTTTGACCAGACGGGGAGATCCCGGACAAATTCAATGATTTTGGTAATCAAAACAAAAACTAAGGTGAAATTGAAGAAATTGAAATCCCTTGTATATAGAAATTTGTATGTCACCCCTTTCCTTTTATCTCCTTCCTGGATTCTCCTCAAGCTCCCCGCCTATTATCTCATAATTAGGTTTTATAACTATATTTTTGATATTTGAATTATTTTAGCCAAATTCCTGCACCCGTATCCATATATAGATTCTTATCCCTGAATCTTAAAATTTAGATTATAAAGGATCTGATCTCTACATCTGCACCAATTCGGACACCGCACCTGAGGCTGGGCAACTCAGATGTCAACATTTAAACATGATGTAAATAAATAAATGCAAATGAAAACCAATTAGAAAAAAAGTGAAAAAGGAAGCACTAGTCAAATTTAGGGATCACAAATAATGGTACAATAATAAGTGACCCTTTCACAAAGATCATTCATTAACAAATGAAAATGAGAGCAGCTGCAGCATAGGGTTAATAAATATCACTCTCATAAATTCTAAACAACAACAACAGCATACCCAGTGTAGTCCCACAAAGTGACCACATTTTTATACACAACCAAACAAAATGCAAATAATAAAGAATAAGAAGTACTAGACAGACCATAAAGAACAAAAAAGGGAACATATTTTAACCATTACAATTGTATAACATATTTGTTATTCAAGCTACAAAACATATGTTTCGCATAAAGGTGCACAAAACCCTAAAAAATCTTTGAAAAAGAGAACAACCCCTTGAACACAATACCACACTTCAATCAACAATACCCTAAAAAACGAGACATAAAAAAAAACATAGACCCACCAAAACAGTAATGAAAAAAAAACTAGCTTAACTAGCCTTTCATATCGGGATAACAACAGCACATGCAAACACATTTCACACAATAAATAAGAAGACAACTACCATAATATACTACTATACTAAGATATAGGAGTTTTATGAAGGCCTTTGAAGTCTTCAAACAAAATTGGAGAAGATAACACATAAAAGAAGGATCGCAAATCGAGGAGAAACATACCTTCGAAGCTCTTTATTCCAGTTTCTCTATTCCCCATACACCATCATTGATGGTGCTAGGGTAGGTGAAGTCAAAGTGAATGAAGCGGATGAGGGATTTTAGTGGGTTTAATGGGGTTTAACGGGTCAAATAGAGGCAGGTTACTTAATCTAGGTTACTTATATTGTGAGGCTGACACGTAGCTCTCCATCAAACATAAGGGTATATATGTACCCAAGTATAACGATAGTGGCACCATTAGGTGGAAAGCCATATACGAAAGTTCGGGCGTATATATATGACCCTTTTCCGTCATTTAAACGTGATGGTAATCCTGAACTTCAACTTCTTATATAAAATGAAATAGAAAGAATTGAAAGAGGGCAAGGAGAGGTGTTACCTGGCGGGAGCCGGAAGAGGTTCCCATGGACTAGGAGGGAGTGTGGCTAGTGGGAAATGTGACCACCGTTGATTTCTTCAAGTAAATAGTTCACGCTTTCACAAATGAATGATAAGTTTCACGTTGAAAGTACCACATTTCTCTCAACTAACATCATTTGAAATCTTTTTATCATCTTTGGCTAGTTTCTTTTGAATTTGGATAACATAAAGATTACACTTTAGATTGTGGAAGCTAAAAGATGAATGTTGTTTCATCATGGGGACTAAAGCACAAAAAGTTCTATACAAAGTTATGATTAAGGTTTTCGCCCATTTGTTTAATAAAATTTTATTACTTGATTAAAAAAATTTATATTAAGGATCCACAAAATGTTGCTTCCTAAGGCTAAGAATTCCATTTACATATATACATATGTCGACCAGCATATGTAGTATGAGCAGATAATACAGCCAAGATTAAATAATATATATAAAAAAAAAAAATTGAATAAATCTTAAATGGAACTAATGCAACATCACAGTAGAAAAAGCCACGCCGATACCTTACTAGGCTGATGTAGCATTTTGATTCGCCTCGCCTCATGAACTTCCTTCATCAATTCTTCCATGTCCTAAAATCCAGCAACATATATCAGGTTAGCATGATAAATAGACAAAGTTGTGGCTCAAAACAAGCTATTAATAATAAAGATCTAAATAAACCAAAATAAATGTGGAACAGAACAATGTACAAATAATAAGTCACAGTTATAGTATCAAAAAATTTTGCATAAAAATTATTTCTGCAAAAAGATCCAAGATACAACCAAAGTTTTCACTTCCGCGGCAACAAACTTAGAGCGAGAGCAGCTGGCAAAAGAGAGAACATCCAAAAATGAAGAAACAGCACGGCACCCATTAATAGTGCATATACACTTGACGAACCAAAAGGCTTATAAGAATAATGCATGACGAAAATATGGAACCAAATACATCAATTTACAGAAAATGAAGAGCAGAAGAGTAAGAATTCCACAACATTAAACCAAAATTGGACAATAAGAATGCTAGAAAAACCTGCTTTCCTGCGGTCCCCGACATTCGCTCATACTCCTGAAGAGCCTCTTCCACTCTCTGGACAGCAGCTCTTGCATTCTCAATCTCAGCCCTTGCATAAGCTCTTTCTTCCTCAACAAGTTTCTTAGCATCCTCAGAAGCCTGTGAACAAATTGTGTCTACAATCAGAATCAAAATGAGAGTAACAATGAAAAATAGAAAAAAGAAAACTGAAACGAGAAATTTGGAATATATTAGCACAAACTCGGATGAAGTCTCCTTGACTGATTAATCATATAAACAGAGAAAGAGGTAAGACTCCGGAACTACAGATTGAATCAGTGGGATAGGCGATAGCTCAAGAAATTAAACTACAACTTGAACATTTTCAGCCTCAACACTACATTCTATGGCCATTTGGTTGGTCTTAAATGTTACAAGAGAGGCATCTCTCACTTATGATTCAAACTGATCATGCAATAACTAAACAGTACACATAAATGCTGAGTCGATAATTTCTTAAAAGGAACCTAATTGGAAAACCATATCAGGTCTAAGAGGGCGTGTAAGAAGCAGTTTCTCAAGACAATCAAATGGCTATAATTATTGACTTACTGTAAAATAAACAAATGTTTTAATACACAGTCAACTTACATTGCTTTGGCCTCAGATCTCAAAATAGAAAAGTTAAACAATTTAAGTCATAGAACATTTAACCAGATATATTGTTATTTTATTTTTGAAAGTGTATATATATTGTTATTTTATACATAAATAACCTGTTAAATTGTGTGAAGAGTCTCATCGAAAAACTTAAACAGTTAAAAGTCTTTATTTATCTATATTAGATTTGCACCTCATAACATACAGGCCTTTTCTTTAACTTTGGTCAATTACATGGAAATATTTATTGACAGTGGCAGCAAGAACTGAATTCAGGACCTCAGATATAAATAATGTAAACCACGTCACTAAAAGGTTAACTTGTTAAAAGGGGACATTTTTATTTAATTGGTATCTATAATAAACTTATTAATGCAATTACAACAACAGACCATCAATTGAAGAAATTACTTACAAGCTCACTTATCAAAAAAAATTTACTTAAAGAAGCTCAATGGGAGCTTCACATAATAGTTCAAACTCAAACTTAGTAATCTAATCGGGACAACTCATAATGATGAAAACAGTCTCCGATTATTCCTAGAAATTGCTTTTAGATGAGCACCCTAGGGTGTGACCTAGTGGTCAATGAAGTGGGTGCAAACTTTGCAACTGAAAGACGAAAAAACTAGGTGATTTCTTCTCATCTGCCTAAGCTCTGGTACACAGACTTGCCAGGTAGACGGTAGTCGACCCTACTGTGGAAGTGTGCACAAGCTGGCTCGGCAACCCATCATCAAAAATTAAAAAGAGAAAGATTGCTTCCATATCATGACTTATAGAATATCTGAATAAAATGAATCTAGGCACATATTCTTTTGACATTCTAACAGCTACTTTTTAAATAGGTGCCTCTTATCGCTAATGTCTTTATAGATGATACAAAAGAAGGACTTAAAAAGTGCAGATATTTAATAAACCAATCTTACTCTTCTTTTATGATCGAAAAATCCATACGGGTCCTACCTTTAAGACCAACCCATACCTTTGAAACCTGGGAATAATGACTAAATCAAAGTAACAAAACATATTGAAGAGACATAGAAAACTAGGGAATGTGAACAATAAAATCTGTTAAGTTGACATGGGAAAAATGTCATCTTACATTCTCTAAGGAGCCATATATACTACAACAACATACCAAGTGTAATCCTACAAGTGAGGCCTGGGGAAAGTGGTTCACACGCAGCCTAACCCCTACCTTTTACAAATCATTTCGCAGTACAAACATTAATATTAAGAGATTATACGCGACCCGAAAGAAAGTGAAAACATTTCTTTGCACTTATGTCTATATTCGAGTGGCACAAGTGGCTAAGATTCAGATAGAAAATTGCGTAAACGCTGATGAATTTTTTTCGAATAAGACACTAAAGAATTTTGTATGAGCATATAACTTCGAGAATATATCTAAGGCGAGAAAGCACTAGTTTTCTAATTGATTATGCCATTTACCAGAAAATTTTTTGCACCAACAAACGGAACAAACAACCTTCAACAATGAAACAAATTGACTCGGCAAAGTTATATTCAGAGTCCATAATATAATGAAAAATACAAGACCGCTTCTTAACAAATACTATGTTTTACCTGCTTCAGAAACGTAGCAAGCTTTTTCACTTCGGCCTTTTCCTTAATCAGTTCTCCTTCCCTTTGACTTAATTGTACTGCTAAAGCTTCAACCTATAAAAGATTCAACATAACAAAAATATTTTGATAAGATGGAGGGACTTAAGAAACTTTCAACAGCAATTACTGCCATATACAGGATATATTCTTCACACATATTTTATTTTAAGAGAGATGCATGCAGCATAACAGCACAAGAAGGTGCATCTAGCACCGCATTAGATGGACAATTGTCCACAAATGCAATATTGATCCGATTAAAATCTGAAGTGATGGACCAATTTTTATTAGAGTTCTCCTAACATTGAGCCCAACCCTGAAAAGAAACAAAGTGTAACGTATGACACAGCAAATTTCCGACAGTCAAAGTCTATAAGCACTTATTAAAGGGTCTTGAGATTATCTGAACTAGTTAACCACTTCAGCTTTCTTCATGTTTCTATTAACTGCACCATACAATTTTAGATTCCATTATAGTGCATGACGCCTCTAAAAGATCTTCTCCATGACTAATCACTCTGATTTGCAAGTAAATGATTATCCTGTGGTTTTTTAGTTGGACCAATAATTTAGTGGGAATATCCTGTACGTGAAAATTTAAGGCGATATCCCAAGTAAAGCAGCCAAGAAGTGCACTCTTAGTCCAAGGCTCCAAGCAAGCTCATATTCTTCGTATACAAAGCCCTTAACTCACACATTTTCTCTTTCCTTCTCCATCCAAATCTAGAGTCCAGAGTGATAAAAGTCCAAGCAAAACCAAGGACAGCGGCCTAGTTTGTAGATTGAGGACATTGAAGTTTGCATTCTAGGCAGTGATCATTGTATTGGATGTATTGGTAGGTTATGCTAGGTCAAATCTACGGGAATTTCGTTCCAGTATAAAGAGCTTCTACAATAATTCCAATTCCTAAAAAGCCTAGGAATACTGTTCCTCTGGTCTGGTGGACCCATGCTCTCTTATTAGGCTTCTGAGTCAAATATGCAAATTGGTTGGATTCCAAAAACACATGACCATGACCAATTCAATCACAATCTCACATATGACTATATAACAAAATCATGCAAACAATTTGATATTTAAGCTCAAAACCTGAAAATCAGAATAAAACTGATGATGCTGGGGTCAAAATATGGAAGTATGATACAAACTAGCTCTGGTATCATACATAGTAATGACAGTCTTCATTCACACATATACTTCATTTGGTACATAATATTGTTTCTGATAATTCTAAATTCACAGGCTATACCAGCAGCGACGTGCAAAGAATTAATAAGTAGTGTATTCTTTACCCAATGTTACAGGACGTAAGCACAGCAAGTTTGCTGCATGCATAACATTAGAAAGTAGGTTTTCAGATTCTTTCCTTGCATGAATATTCATCTTGCAAGAACCATATCACTCAAATAGGGCATACAGAAGTCTGAACTAGAAAAAGAAAACATGTAAAGGACACAAAACTAACCATAGCAATAGCTTCCTCCACGTCATCATGGTTTTTCCCCGCCACACGTCCTCTCAAAGCCTCAAGAGCATCTTTGAGCTTCTTTAACAGCACATGCTTCTCCAGTGAAGCTGCATCTTTCATTCTTGCCTGGAACCCAGATATAAGAAACTTTTATCACCATAGAACCTTTAAGGTTGTTCAATAAAAGCACTCTCCTATCCTTGAAAGAATGGTATCTTGTGTGGAGTAAAGGATGTCACTTTTTAAAGATAGAGGCTATGTATATATCAAAATTCACTTCTTTATGACAAACTCAACACGAGCCGAGAGTTGGCCAAAAATGGAATATATTCCATGTTCCTGTTTTATCCCTCATAAGTTTTAGATTATATATCACAGGGGTAATTGGCTGATAAGGAAACATCTGAGTTAGGACTATGGAACGACCCATTCGAATTTAAGATGGTACCTCATCAGACAACTTGGCAGCAGCAGCAAGACCCTTTTCAAATTTACTGGCTAGATCGCGAACAGAGAGCCTTTTTTGCTGCTCTAATAAGTGGGCAGTTTCTCTAGCAACCACTTCTTTCATTGTAAGTGCCTTAGAGTCCGGCTTGACCTCCACAATCTGATTGTTAGGTCCAATTTTGTAATTTGGAAAGCGACTAGATGGAAAGATCACATCTGCTGATACAGGAGGAACAGCATCCCTTTGTATTGTATCTCCAAAATCAAGGGTTACCCTTGTCATAACTCCAAATTATCTACACCACAGTTCCTAAACTAATTAACCATAATCTACCAAAAGCAGTCATATATGATCTATCTACCTTAAAATTCATACAACAAAACCAGTATATATATATATATATATAGCACTGTCAACCATAACTTTTCACCAAAAGATCATGAAAGTCTCTAACCACCAAACAGAAAATTACCTACATTACCAAATTCCAAATTTAGAGAGTAAAAATCAAAACTTTATACCTAAAACTAGAAATTAACAGCCTAAAGATATCAACTTCAGAGCAATCCATGTCTAGAACAACAGAATCCATAAAAATAATTAACCAAAAAGATCAAAACCCAAAAATTAACATTCAAAAACTCATACCCAAGTCAACTAATTAACATAGGATACTAAAAATAGCAAGAAAAATGTTACAGATTCCAAGAACGGAAAGTTCTCAACAGTGGCAAGAAGTTAATACCCTAAAATCAATATTCTCTAGAAAAGAGAGAAACAGTACCACATATACAAAAAAGTACAGTAACAACAACAGATGAACACAAAAAGTGTTAAAAGGATTGTACACACTCACATATCATACAAAAGTATAAGTTAAACAGAAGGTTTTGGGTCCTCTAAGATAGTTGGATTGTTGAATTGGTATTGGTAGGAAGATGCAACTCTTGTCTTTTGATGATGTTTTGTAGACAGAAAATTTGAAGAGAGATTGAGAGAGAGAGGAGAGTATTTTATATTTGGAGAAATATAGGAAGAAGTAGAGAGAGAGAGGAAGATGGTCTTTGAATGCTTTTTAAAAAGTTAAAAGAAAAAGAGCCACCCCTAACCACCACCTGGCCCCTCTGTACCGAATGGGGATGGGGTTTGGGCGTGAAGGGCTCTGTTCCCAAGGCATACATGTAAGTATCTCACATGTATTTTGTAAGGTAGCTACTTCAAATGGATACTAAACTTGTGGGTGGTAACTAGTAAATACGTACTAATTTATTGTGGTTTTTTTTTTTTTTTGTTGTTTCCTATTGAATCAAGAGGTTGAGTAATTATTTTTAACTTCTTTTTTTTTTTTTTTGGGGGGGGGGGGGGGGTTGCTTTGTAAAAAGTGAATTGGTTTAAGGGATCGTTTGGTATAAGGTATACGCCAGTGTCAACAGAAAGGAAGGCATTTACAGTGGGGAGGACAATGGACTAAAAGATATTTTAGAAGCCTATAAAGGTCCATTTACAGGTCAGGGCCATAAAGGCGCTAGATCTCCCCCAATAGACTCTTTTTTGTAAGTGTCCCCGAGAATACCAGTCATAAGCATAAGAAAGCTCAATTGGGGGTGGAAAGCTGGGTACCGGGTGTATACTCGATCTACGCCCCCCCCCCCCCCCCCCCCGTGATTGACTGCCAAGTTTATTTCTATGCCCCCTTTTTTTCGTTGAAATAAGTTTATGCACTAGAGTGCCCCTTTCTTTTTTTTCTCTTTATTCAAAGAAGCAGATCGAAAGCACGAAAAGGAATGTGCGATTAGAAGCATAGACGCAACCAATCCGCAACGCGTATCCCCCGGTGTCATTATGTTAATAAAAAATGGCTTGGCGCTATGTTAACGAATTGGTCCACTGTGAAACACCATGAGCAGCAGGATGTTGAGGTCCGAAATTCGAAGTGAAATTTTGGATTTGCCTGTTCTTAGTCGTCATGAGAAGAAAACATTTAGTCTTCTTATCCAGGAACTTGTTCCCTAGCGGTCCTGCCACCACGCCGCAGAACGGGAGCTCGTGTGGAACCTTTTATTCTGGCGTAACAGCGGTAGAACGAAGGGCATTTGGTGAGGAGCATTGTTTTGAGGGAGAGAAAGCATGGGCATTGGGCTTAACCGAGACTAGATTGGAAAAAATATGGAGTTCTATATTGTCGGATGACACAAGGCGAACTAAAATAGGCTGATTGATCCAGGTAGCGATAGGCTACAATTGAAAGAAACCGTAAGTACGCTAGAAAGGGTTGGTCGAGAATTTTATTACCTAAGTACGCCACTATAGCCATTAAAAAGGTCATATCTTGTTGAAGAGAAAGTGAAAGAAGCGAGACCTTGCGGAGTAGGTACAGAAGGGAAGGCCGGAGCAGAGTAGTCAAATAATGAACCAAACCCATGCAAAACGATTTTCTTCTACCCACCGCAAGTGATCTGCACTTTATACAAAGTTTCGATCACGGTTTCCAGTTGACTTTATCTCAGGTGACAGGGGCAGGAGAATTCGACATCTATTTCTTGCCCCACAGACGGGCCGATTCTTCAAAGGGCTAGAACGCGGAGGAAGAGAAGACGATCGCAGGAAAACATGTATAACAGTTGAGAAAATTAAACAAAAGGTGTTTTTAAGTATTATTTTGAGTATTAGCGATATTGACTAAAGGAAGGGTCAAAATTTCTTTTAAAAAATTAATTAAGATAATTAGGACCAAATTAACATTTTCAAAACTTGTTAATCTTTTTCAAAATACAAATCAACTCACAATTCTAATTAATGTGTAATAAAAATATAAGGGGCCAATCATTTCCTATCAGATGTTTCATTTTCTTCTCTCTCAACTCTTTGTTCCAATAAATTGTTCAAACCCTTCACAACAGATCAATTTTGTTCCCATTTTTTATCATATCAATTGTCATTTTTTACTTCCTTCCTCCTTGTAGCTGTCAGTATCTCTCTCTTTATAGGTAGGAGTTTTATATTTATTGTTTTCTTTTAAATTAGGACTTTTTAATTAATGAACAAAAAGAAGTACTTTAGTTGAATTATCTTCAGGTGTGGGTTAAAAAAATTGGTTTTGATGCTAAAAAGGGTAAAAAAAAAAGAACCCGAGAAAACTCTAGTTTGTGGTAGTTGTTCTCTTAATATGGAGGTTGATGTAAATGGGGTATCTTTTCTTAGTGAAATATAATTTTTTGTTGTAGTTATTTTTGTTCTCGAATATTACTGTAAAAATTGCACAAACTTGAACTTTGACTTTTTACGGAGATTGATAATTTTATCTTGTTATTTGTGTTGTTGTATTGAATCACTTCACTTGGTATTTATTGGTGTTGTTGGTGAATATTGGTGTTGGTGGTGTGTGTTATTAGTGTTGTTGGTATTGTTTGTTTATTTTATTTTGCTGGTGTTATTTGTGCTCTGGTATGTTTTGTTTTGTTGATGTTGTTGATGTTGGTATTATTGATGTTGGTGGAGTTGATGTTTGTGTATTGCCCAATAGATGTGTAATCTTTTGGTTAACTAGGTTGATTTATTCCAACAGATGATCAATCTGTTGCAATAAATGGTTCATCTGTTGGAAAAAATCAAAATAGGTCCTGTTACTGGTTTGATTTCTTCCAACAGATGACTCATCTATTGCAACAGATTAGTTATCTATTAGAATAAATCAAAACAGGTCTTTCAACAGATGACACACATATTGCAATAGATGGGCCATCTGTCGTTGGATCACTTTACTTGGTATTTATTGGTGAATATTGGTATTGTTAGTAGATATTGTTGGTGTTGTTAGTGTTCTTTGTTTGTTTTATTGTTATTGTTTGAGTTCTAGGTATGTTTTGTTTTGTTGGTGTTGGTGGTATTGTTGGTGGTGGTGGTGGTGTATTGACAAAAGCATTAGTGTTGTTCAAGTATGTGTATGTGTGTAGTGGTATAGCAGCTTGGTGGTGGTGGTGATGTTCTTATACTGGTTGATATATAATATTGCCCAACAGATAGGTAATATGTTGGAAACAACTATATATCTGTTGGTTAACTAACTTGATTATTCCAACATATACCACATCTGTTTCAACAAATGGGGCATCTATTGGAATAATTCAAAATAACTCTTCTAACAGATGACCCACATATTGCAATAAATGAGTCATCTGTTGGGAGAAATCAAAATAGGACCTACAACTGGTTTGATTTATTCTAACAAATGGGTCATCTGTTGGAAGAAATCAAAAATAGGTCATCCAACAGATAACCTATCTATTGCAACAGATGGGTAATCTATTGGAAGAAACCAAATCAATAGCCAGGCTATTTTGATTTCTTTGAATAAATGACTCATCCATTACAACAAATGAGTCGTCTGTTAGAAATATTTTTTAATGTGTTGTATTTATTAAGTTTTTATTACCCTTTTGTAATAATGCACACATATATTGTAATCTTTTTTGTTTTCTCTTATTTGTAGATAAAAGATGTCTCCCAAAAGAAAAAAAGTGAATCAACTTTTGACCAAGTAACCAAAAAGGCTAAATTACAAACACCATTAGAAGAGTTTATTTAACAAGCTCTTTCAGAAATGAATGAAGTATCACCATCTATAGAGACCGAATATGTGGAAAGAGATAGAAATATTGCAGAATCTACTAAAGGATATGATGTAGAAAAGAAAGTTGAGAGATATGAAGAAGAGTTTGTAGAAGGGGAAGATGAAAAATATAATTGAGAAAGAAGATGGAGATAGTAAGGATGAAGATGAGGATGAAGGCGGAGAGGAAGAGGAAGAGAAAAAGAAAGTAGGGAATAAGATAATGAGGAAAAGAGGAAAAAGAAAGTGAAAAGGGAGATGATGAGGAAGAAGATAGATCTAAAAAAGAAAATGAAGATGTTGATGATGATCTTGTTACATCATCAATTGAACGTAAACTTGGATGGAAACCCAATATGATCTTGTCAAAACTTTTAGTATTGACAAGTTTCATGTTGAGATGCCTATAGATAACCCTACAGAATTAACTGGTGCTTTTGTAGTTAAATCTCTCATGGGAAAAAAATTTGATGTGCTTAGAAAGATTTTGAGGGATGAAAACTGGAGGAGTATTTTGAGTCCCACTGCTTTAAATACTTTCTTGATCTTCAAGAAGACAATAATGCATGCTTTTAAATAACCATGATATATGATATTCTCAAGCACAAGATCAAGTATAAGGGTGATGATAAAGAATTGAGGGATGAGGACAAGAAGATGGATGAAATTTGGATAAACTACTATGGTATGCAGTTTGTTTTGGCATGAAATAGTTTGCTGTAGTGACTGGCCTGAGATGCCATCATCCATTTGAACCTTTTCCTAGAGTAACACCCTTACAAAGTCCAAGGCAAGCAGGACACCCAAACTAATATCAAAGAAGGCAGGACATTAACCAAGCCATCGCCTATCAAAACCAACAAAAGTGAAGAAAAAACAAATGAGTTATTGGCCATTATTGGACCTAGCTACAAATCTAGGCAGTTGATAGTTGATCTCCAGAATAAAAAGTTTCTGAATAAGCACAAGGAGTCATTATGCTTAGTTTGGTTTGTGCATTCTATTTTATAGGTTAGACACATCAATAAAGTCAAAGAACCTGAATTGTTGGTGCTTGCTCAGAATTTAGAGGCATTCAACAATTATCCATGGAGGTATGAATGTTATGTCTTGATTGTCAAATATTTATTGACAAAGTTATCACCAAAGATGATCAGCTTATACGGCTTTCATGGTAAATTTTATTACTATTTCTTTTGTTTTTCGTTTATTTATGTTATTGAATAATTATTTTGACTTTTTTTGCATCATTTTTATATTTTTAGTCTTGAGCATTTGAATCCACTCCTCACCTCCGATAGCAGATCAAGGACTATTCAGATAAGGTTTCTCATCTAAGGATCCTTAGGTGGTTGTCTGCCAAGAATAACTTAAAGATGAATCCCCTTAATCTCTTCAACCCTCCTGATAATGAAGTAAATGTTCTTTTAAATATAATAATTTTACTCAAGTTAACACATATAACAAATGGGTCATCTATTGCAGCAGATGATTTGTTTGTTGCAATTTATCTTTGTATGCAACAGATGGTCCATCTATTGCATAGGTTTTCTGTATTAATATATTACCCAATCTATTATAAATTAATGCAACAGATGGTTAATCTATTGCAATAGATGACTTATCTATTACAAATGTCTTACAAATTATTATTTGATTTTAATATATCTACTTTTATTTATATGTTGTGCATCCCTGGCTTGTACCTATTGAGCAAGAGTTGGAGATGCCTTTCTTTCTTACTCTGGGTATTGTTCAAACAAAACCAGACCTAATGGTAGACTTAATAAAGAAAGAATTGGTTGGAGTAGGAGTTGGAGTAAGAGCCATCAAAAGAGAAGTAGCTAAGGAAGGTCAGTTTGTACTTGTAAAACCTCATGTTGAGGTTCTTAGTGATGCTACAATAGATTTGGGTACTGGTGGTGATGGTAGTGATTATGTGATTGGTGGTGTTGGTGATGGTGATGGAGTTGGTAATACCGATGTCAGGCATGGTGATGTTGGTGTTATGCATGGTGATGAGCATGTTGGTGATGCTCATGAAAATGTGTTTAAAAAAAGAGTTGACTATGATGATGTTCATAATGGTGGTGGTTGTGGTGGACTCGCCCCTTACAGTGGGCATACCACTTCTCTTGGTCCCTCTTCAAGCTCATGATCTGCTTGTAAATGCCAAGAGTGCAAAGGCAGACATAAAAATTTAATTGAAAAGCGTTGATGCTCTGACTGTTGTTATCAAGGAATTGATATCCAAGTGTGTGTCATACTATCAAGGAAGTTGACAGAGCCATTCACTCCATTGGAGGTTAGGGTGAGGAAAAAATAATTTAAAAGGTACTATCATGTATTAAATTAAGAAAATTTGTAATTCCTCCTCCTTCCAATATTGAGTAAGTTCAAGTGCCCCCTCCGATGTTGAGCAAGTTCAAGGGGCCACTGAAGAGCAAGAACCACTAAAGAATGTGAATATCTACAAGTTGGTGAAAGCCATAAAAAATTCTAAGTTGAACACACTAAGTAGATCCAAAAATGCCTCAAAATTCTACTTCATGAATGAATTTGGGCCACTAGACTTCAACAACATGACAGATATGATGGTCTGGTACGAGGACTAGGTAAGTTTACTTTTTCTAACCTCCTATCTATTTTATTTCTACCGTTATAAGTCATTTGTTGTAACAGATTACCCATCTATTGTATTAGTTTATAGTAGATTGGGTAATATATTAACAGGTTTAGAGATTCATTAAAATAGATAAGTCATCTATTGCAATAGATTACCATTTGTTGCATAAGTTGCAGTAGATTGGGTAATTTGTTAACATGGGTTTAGAGAACTTATGCAAGAGATGGACCATCTGTTGCATAAGTTGTAATAAATGGGTAATTTATTAACAGGTTCAGATAATCTATGCAACAGACGAGTCATCTGTTGTAATAGATGGTCCATCTGTTGTATTTTTTTTATATTTTATTATAAGTTACAAACTTATTTAAATTATGATCCTATATCACAGTATGTTAATGAAATTCTTTGCCTCGTGAGGGAGAGGCACCTTAAATTCACAGAGCACTATGATTTTAGGGATATGATCATGAACCTCAACTTCTACAATAACTTCTTCAGTAGGTACAACTAACTCAGTGAAGATATGATCATGAACCTCAACTTCTACAATAACTTCTTCAGTAGGTACAACTAACTCAGTGAAGAAACGACAACTCTTGATGGCAAAAACATTGAGGAGTTAATTGTTGAGTTTGTATGGATGATGATGTCATTGACTATTATAGAGAAAAGAGGCCATTTTCAGGTGTCATGAATTGGATTGGGGCAAAAAGGATTCTTGTGGTGATGAACTTGAAGAATAAATATATGTGTCTGTTGAGATCCTCATAAATGAGGGAGGCATGAATGTTTATGGCTACAACTTACCTGTCTTTGAGTAGTGGAATTTTTTTTTTTGCATGGAGCCACTGTTAGATTTATTTCCAAAATTATTAAAGCAAAGTGGCATGATAAATTACTTGCCAGAGAAGTTGCTCAACGAAAGATAGTCTTTTGAAGGTCAAAAATCAAACATTCCCAAAAATGAGATTGGTGTCGCCCGCGGGTCATACACGCTTGTATTTATTGAATGTTTACTAATTGGCACTGTTATGATAACTCCAAGGACCTTATTGAATGACAACACAATGACAAGGATGCAAGAGGTTTAGGCTGTTGGGGTACTCGATAAAATTTTGGAGCTCTGATTTGGGTTGTAATTTATTTATCTGGATGTGTAAAAAATATTATTGATGACAATATTTTATTTTTAGTATTTTAGTTAATTTTGTTATTTAATTGGTGATGACAATAGTTTAGTTATGTAAATTGAAGTCCATTTGTTTTGTCATGAATTCTATTTTATTCTTAGATTTGGAAACTTATAAATTATTGCTAAATATAGATTACTAAGTTCAAATATTACAACAAATGCATTATAGATATAGATATCTGCATAATGCAATAAATAAATAACCTGTTGCAATAGATGACTTATCTATTAGAAGAGATCAAACAGATATAGATATCCATTGCAACAGATGAGATATCTGTTACAACAGATGACTCATATGTTAGAAATAATCAAATAGATAAAGACATCTATTGTAGTAGATGCATTATCTATTGCGACAGATGTCTCATCTATTTGAAATTATCAAACAGATATAGACATATGTTATAACATATCCAATATCTGTTGCAACAGATGTCTTTTCTGTTGAAAATTATCACATAGATATAGACATCTAGTGCAATAGGTTATAATGTGTTGCAATAAGTTATACACTTAGTTGATCCTGTAATTACTATGAAATTAATTGAGATTGTAATTTAACTTATTAACTGGAAGCTATTTTGCTTAAATTAATTTATTCATTACTAATAATGGTTTAATATAAATCATTTCACATCAAATAAGTCAATTAATCACTCTATTCAGGATGAATACACTTAGTTGATCATGTTATTGCTATAGAAGTAATTGAAATTGTAATTGAACTTATTAATTGAAAGCTAATTTTACTTAAATCAATTTATTTATTACTAATAATAGCTTAATTTGAATTATTTCACATCAAATTAGTCAATTGAATACTCTATTCAGGATGATCATGTAATTACTATGAAATTGTAATTGAACTTATTAATTGAAATCTAAATTTTAGTTAAAAAAATTTATTTATTACTAATAATTATTTAATTTGAATCATTTCACATCAAATTAGTTAATTAATCACTCTATTCAGGATGAACCATGTAATTATTATGAAATTAATTGAAATTGTAATAGAACTTATTAATTAAAATCTAATTTTACTTCAAACAATTTATTTATCACTAATAATGATTTAATATGAATCATTTCACATCAAATTAGTTAATTGATCACTTTATTCAGGACGAATATACTTAGTTGATCATGTAATTACTATGAAATTAATTGAAATTGTAATGGAACTTACTAATTTAAAGATAATTTTACTTAAATCAATTTATTTATTACTAATAATAGTTTAATTCGAATCATTTCACATCAAATTAGTCAATTGATCACTCTTTCAGGATGTATACACTTAGTTGAGAAAATTGACGGAAAAGTGTCTTTTAAGTCTTGAATGAAGGATTAGTGACATTGACCAACTTAAAGGGTCAAACATCATTAGAAAACTTGATTAAGTTAATTGTGGACTTGATTAATATTTTTAAAACTTTTTAATCTTTTAAAAAATACAAATCAACCACACCCCTCTCCAATCCAAATCAACCATTCTTTCTCCTCTCTCTCGACATCTTCTCTCAACTCTCTCCCAACAACAGTTCTGCAAATTTCTTCTTTCAATCCTCGGCGACTTTAAACTTCGACAACAAATAGTTGGGCTTTGAGTTTCCCTCTTCAATCTAAATCTACCAGTGTCTCTCCTCTCTTTCGAGACAGCTTCTCTCAACTCTCTCCTAACCAACAGTTTTATAAATTTCTCCTTTCAATCCTCGGCAACTTCAACATCCAACGATAAATAGTTGGGTTTCGAGCTTTTTTACTTCAACCTTAAATCGACATGACAACCTTGTTCTCCGGCCACAATAGCTTCAAATTCTTCAACCTTCAATTGACGTGACAGCCTTGCTTTCCGACCACAATAGCTTCAAATTCATCATCATTCCTTTTCTTCTTTCACAGATAAAAATTTATGGCCTTTTTAGTTTTAAAAAAAACGAGGAACTTGAGTCAACTTCTCTTATAGTATTGGTTAACAATTTCAATATTTGTTGCTTTAATTTGAAATATTGTCTGAATAAAACCCTAATTTTTGGTATTTTTTCTCTTTCTCTTTTTGAAGTGAATTATGATTTTTTGTTGTTTTTTGCATTTTTTTGAAGTTTTATTTTTATTGTTTGTGTTTATAAAAAAAATAATGATTTGAGTTGATTTGTTCTATTCTTGTTCTTGGTAAAAATGGTGATATTACTATTTTTCTATTGAACAAAATCGTGCAACTATTTTTTGTTTTCTCCAACAGATTATCCATCTGGTGTAACATATTAGCCATCTGATGTAATAGATTTGTCATATGATGCAATAGATCAGCCATGCACTAGAGGAACCATCAGATTACTTTGATGTAATAGATTAATCATCTAATATAACAAATTTAGCATATAATGCAACAGTTTAATTATCTGATGCAATAGATTAACCATATATTGCAACAGATTAACCATATGTTAAAAAATCTGATGCAACTGATTAACCATCTAATGTAATGGAAGTACCACACGGTTAATGATCTAATGTAACAGATGAACCTCCTGTTGGATAAAATCCTATCAACTCTTCCAACAGGACATGTCCAAGACATGATTTTTCCAACTGATCATTCATCTACCGCGATAGACGACTCTATGTTGAAAGAAATCTAAATAATATTGCCCGTTGAAAATTATTCCAACAGATCACTCATGTGTTGCAATAGATTTGTAACTTATTGCACAAACTGTTCATCTTTCTCAGCACATGAGTGATATATTTTGTATTATCGCAAGAAATTACTCAGCCGTTGCTGCAGGTTAGTTAACTATTCCTATATATCACTCATATATTGCAATAGATGTGTGATTTGTTGCATAGACCATTCATCTTTCTAAACAGATGAGTGATATATTTTGTATTATTACAACAGATTACTCAGTCATTGCTACAGGTTATTTAACTATTCCAACAAATCACTCATATGTTACAATAGATGTGTGATCTGCTGCACAGACCATTCATTTTTCTTAACAGATAAGTGATATATTTTGTATTATTGCAATAGATTACTCATCCATTACAATAGGTTATTTAACTATTCCAATAGATCACTCATATATTGCAATAATGTATGATCTGTTGCACAGACCATTCATCTATCTTAAAAAATGAGTGATACATTTTGTATTATTGTAACAGATTGCTTATCTGTTGTAACAGGTTTATTATATGCTATAATAGATATACTACCTGGTGCAATAGATAAGTGATCTTTTGGAACTGTTATTTTACTATTTTGCTCGCTAGATTTACTGTTATTCTTTTTTAATGATGCATTAATCAACTATAATATATTTTTTATATTTCTGTTAATTTTAGATAATACGACTCCCAAAAGAACAAAAATCGAATCAAGTCTAAGTAAAGGAATAAGTGAAGCAGTTAGGCTACATCCACCACTCTATGAGCTTACTTTACAAGCGTTATCTGATCAGGAGCAGAATATGATGAACACAGGGAGGAGGAATATTTCAAAAGAGATGATCCAAATGCTAATAGCCCTTCCACCAAAGAGTTGGTCAAAACCTTTAGCATTGATCGTTATCCTATAAGAATGCTGTGCGAGGGTGCCACAAATATAACGGGTGATTTCGTGGTTAAGTTAGTCATGGGAAAATCTTTTGATACCTTCAGAAAAATACTTCGAGAACAAAAATTGGATGTTTATTTCAGGGACAGCTGCTTTGGAAAATGACAATAGTGCTCGTTTCCAAATGAAAATGGTATATGAACTTCTCAACCGTAGGTTTATGTATGAAAACAAAGATAAGATGGATAAAATGTGGATAAATTACTATGGCATGCCTGTTTGTTTTGGTTGGAAGGAGTTTGTCATAGTTACTGGACTAAAATGTTATCCTCCTTCTCAAGTTATACCTATTCTAACCCCCCAAAAAGCATACCGCATACCCAAAAAAGACAAAGGCAAGTCGTGTGATCGTCATGACCTGGTGTCCATTATTGGCCCAAGCTTCAAAAATAAAAATTTGATAAAAGCATTGAAAGGTAAAGGACTTTTAAAGAAGCATAAGCAGTCATTGTGCTTGGTTTAGTTTGTACATAATATTCTTTGGGTGAGAGACCTTAACAACAACATAAACATTGGTTTGATAAAGCTCTCCGAGGATCTTGAGGCGTTTAACAACTATCCTTGCGGTTATGAAAGCTTTAAAATGACTGTCAAATATTTGTTGACTCCATTAGCGCAAAAGACAGTCAACTTATATGGCTTTCTACGGGCTTTCATGGTAAATATTTCTTTCTTTTATTATGATATCATTTATTTTTTTTAATTAATAATGATTTTGATTTATTGGCGTTATTTTATAGGCTTGGGTGTTTGAAGCCATTCTTTATTTGAGACAATAAGTGAACTACCAGGAGAAGTTTCCTGTCCAAGAATCTTGAGATGGTTGTCGGCCAAAACTAATAAAAATACAAAATTTCTTGATCTCTTCAACCCCCCGAAGGATGTAGTAAGTATAATTATAATTATATTTTTATTTTAATTAATGATTTTTTTGGATGATCTAATCATTATTCTAATATATGTAATGATTTATGTTAGATTGTGCATCCGTCGCTATCTTCGACTAATCGAGAGTTGAAGATGCCATTTTTTATTACTTTACGATCTGTGCAAACTTTATCGGACCCTAAGGTCATCGACAGAATAACAATAAAATTGTTTAAAGCAACAACTATTACAAGAAAAATAATTTTGGAAGGTGGGGTTGTTGTTGTTGATGGTCTTAGTGGTGATGGAGTTATTTGTGGTGGTAGTGGTGTTACTGTTGGTGCTAATGATGCTCCTCTTATAGTATTTAAAACAAACCATTATGCGTATGATCATACTGGTTATACAGATTTTGCCTCTCCCAATGAATGTTCTGCATGCAAATGTCAAGACTGCAGGGCAAAATATCATGTAGTGATTAATGCTATTAATGCATTAACTGCTTCTGTAAAGGAATTTACATCTAAAAGGGGTGTCATTCCATCAAAGAGGATTTTATTTCCATCTACTCAATTATAGATTAAGGCTAAGAGGAGAAGGAAAGTGATTTCTAAGGCATTATCAAGCATCCAAAAAAAGTGAAATTGCAACTCCCCTGTTCGTGTATTGCACTGAGCAATGTATAATGTCTAAAGGAGAGCAGCACGAGATGAAAAAGGTGAATATATATGTCTTCTAACTAATAAATAGACACATTTCTGTTTCAACAGATGACACATCTGCGGAAAATTATCAAACAGATATATAGATCTATTATAACAGTTGACTAATTTGTTGCACTAGATAAAGTATCTGTTGTAACATATGTCTCGTCTATTTTAGCAAATCAAATAGCCCTTTGTACCACTTTTATTTGTACCAATAAATGACTTATCTACTGCAATAGATGAGTCATATGTTGCAACAGATAGTTCATCCGTTGGAAATTATCATATAGGTCTTCCTCATGTAGAAATTTGTCCCAACAGTTGATTCATTATTATAACATAAATATAATCTATTTGGGATAATTTAAAACAAGAGAAAGACCTGTTTGATTTGCTAAAACAGATAAGTTATTCTTTTCCATTTTATTGTATCTCCGTGATTAGCATTGACCAATTCTAGCTTTCCAGATGGATATTGAAGCTACAGCTGAATAGCTTTGACAATATGCTACTCTACTCTTTTTATGGATATATGAAGAACAGAGAACGCAGAAACCGTACGTAAGCGATAATAAAGATCCACGATGAGTAAAGTCGAATTCCATAGCACCAGATGAAGAACAACTTGAACTTGTCCATATTGAGTAGATCTTTATTTGAGTCTGTCAAAGTAATAACCTTACCCCTCCTTAGGAATCCTTGGCATCAATACTTAAATTGTTGATGTATTTGTTGAGATCTGTACTTATAATATTTTTTTACATTTCATTTATGCGTTGATTTATTTGAGCTAATTTCTTATGACTTTAATTTATTTTATTTTGTCTATAAATTTTATTTTTTTCCTTAGATTTGAACTTATTAATTGAAATGGAATACTAGATTCTAATATTGCAACTAATAATGTATCTGTTGCAACAGACGACACATTTGTTGGAAAATATCAAACAAATTTTGACATATAGTACAACAGGTAGGTAATCTGTTGGAATTTATTAAACAGGTCTTCCCACTGCTGCAATAGATATATAACCTTAGATAGAGACACTGACATAATGCAACAGATGACCAACCTATTACAACAGATAAACTATATGTCAGAACAGGTAGAATATCTGTTACAACGGATGGAGAATCTGTTGCATTATAAAAATTCAACTTTCATTGGACATGAAAAATTATCACTAAATGTAAAAAAATGAAAGTGAATTAAAATAAAAAAGGCGCAACCCATCGACAGTGTTCAGTTCAAACACCTAAAATAAAATAGGCATCAAATAGACAGTGTTCATTTTAGACACGTAAAATAAAACAGGTATCAAATGTGTCAGGTTGAAACTTTTTGCTGACTTGACATTTGATTTGGCCCCCAACGGTCGTTTTTTCCCCAATGTATATATTCATTTTCTTCCTAAAATTTAACCCTAAATTCTCAAATCTTCTTCTTCATTGTCATTTTTTTTATCTATCCAAATTCTTTAAATTATTTGCATTTGATCTTTCTTTTCTTCATCTTTTTTTTTTCCAATTGAGCTTGACAATGTCGAGTGCGTCTCCCACTATTTTTTGTAATAACGATTTTCGATATTGTAAGTGCGGTTATGAAGCTCTATTGAAGATTCTTGGACTCAACAAAATCCGGGCCGTAGGTTTTTTACTTGTAAGATTTCAAATCTAATATTTTTTATTTAATTAGTTGATTAATTATTGACTTGTAATTATTTTGTAATTGTGTTTTTGTATTTATAGAAATTGGATGGATGCAATTACTTTGATTGGTATGAAGAACGACACCCTTCACAAGAAAATTGTGTAATCTGAGGTTTGTTGAATAAAGTAAAGGCTTCTGAAGAGAAACAAAATCGAGCAAGAAAATACTACATTGTTGTCGTTATTGTTCTTGATTTGGTGTTGTTGGGCACATGGATATTCAAGCCTAATTGCTAAAATTTTCATGGTGGTGTATTTGCTACTGGTTTGGTGTTGTCGAGAACATGGATATTCAAGAGTAATGGTTGCAAAATATCAAATAGATTTAGGCATATATTGTAAAATTTAGGTTATCTATTGGAAATTATCAAATAGGTTTTCCCACTGTTGCAACAGATTAGACTTAGATTAGATAGAACAAACATCGGTATAATGCAACAGATGACCAACTTATTACAACAGATAAACTATCTGCCAGAACAGATAAAATATATTTTGCAACAGATTGACAATCTATTGCATTAGAAAAAATTCAACTTTCATCAAAAAAAAAATTATTGCCACTACATGTACATGTAATTTAAAGTAAAGTGAAGTATGACTTGAAATAAAAAATCGTTATTTCATAGGCTCGTCTATATACATAGGCTCCAAGCGTCCAGTTAGTACCCCATAAGCCCAGAACTCTTGCAGGTTTGCCACAACGTTGTCACACAGAAAGGTCATGGGCTCAGCTATTTCTGTGCTGGTCAACAAACATTCGATGTGTGCAAGAACATGCGAACCGCACGCATAATCAGTACCATTTTTTGAAAGGTCATGCCCTTATTTTGACCTTTAAAATCCTATGGTTTATTCATCAATACTTTCTTTAGAAAATGATTCATCCTTTTACTCTCTCTCAATAAGATGGGCAACAGCTCCATCAGTGGTTGCACGAGGAAAAAAATATCGACCTCATCGATGCTAGGTTCGTTGCAGTCATAAACCTTGATCTTTCCCTACTCGAGTAGTATTTCAACAGCCCATTAATGTATTCTGTTCACGCTAATGAATGCAAAAATCTTCTTTGCCTCGGTCCAGCTCTTGTTGTGTGGATTTGGCCTCTCCCCTCTAACATATTTTTTTATTTTTTCTTCATCCAAGTTCAACGTAGAAACTAAGAAATCAAGTCCTGCGTCATAGGATGACGCATTAGAATTGATTTGATCATACTTATCCTTGATCTTCTTGCAAAAGTCAAGGTCCATTATCCTATCAGCAGCATGATAAGCTTTCGGGTACGATAATTGCCTTTTCCATATGAGGCAGAGAACTTTATCAACATGATGTGATATAAGAAGTCATTTTTTAAATAGGTTAGTAATTGTAAAGATGGTCCATCTGTTGCATAGGGTTCTCTGAATCAATAATCCAACATAACTTATGCAATAAAACCACTACCAGTTGCACCAGAATACCCGGCCGTTGTAACAAATTTCATATTTATTATGTAACTTCTTCTTCATAGGGTAGAATAGAAGGCTAGGTTATAAAAAGTAAACTTTCCTTATCCTCGTACTGCATACGCATATCTGTCATAGTCTGGAAGTCTTGGGGGAGAAAGGAAGGCCTAGGGTAATCTGGTGCACTTGGCTTGGCATTCTTGTTCTGTCGCAGATCCGTCTTTTCTTTGGCGCTAAGTTCCACATAGATGTCCACCTTCTTGAATGCTCTTTGAACTTCAACAACTTTTGAAGAAGGAGGAGTTATAATTTTTTTATTTTCGACCTGAGAGTACGTCGGTTATTGCTCTTTTCTTTCTCTTAACCAATACTGTAGGAGTGTATGGCTCCTCACCTTCTTGGATGGTATGCCACCTCTCTTGGATTTGAATTCCTTGACAACTTTATAAATAGCCTTTACTTTCTTAAAGAGTTTATCTTGGCTGTCCTTGCACTCTTCGCAGTCGCAACAAGAACACGAGGGTGAAGAGGGGTGAGAAGGACTTGTGTAAGGGTGAAAAGGGGTATTTTCAAACATATTTATTTATATTTGAGCATCAACATGCTCATCATCATGAGTGGTAGCAGCATCATCATACCTGCCACCAATGCCACCAACTCCAATAGAAGAACCCAGATCTGCCATAGTAGGTTGGTCATAAAGAGCCTCAACATTAGTCTGACCTTATGATGTGTGAGCTGATGCTAACACATTTGAGGCTTTTAATCGAGAATAATTGCAAATTCTTAAGCAATTTTTGTCATTTTTGAGTGTTTTATCTTTGATTTTACAGTAGAATCTAAGATGCTAGAGAACCAACAAGGATAGAAACAAAAGAGTTAAAATCTGAAGTAAAAAGAAGAAAAGTGTGGCTGACGACATTCCCAATAACTCGTCAGCCCTGTGATAAGTTATCAGCTTCATCGTCATTCTCAGACAGAGAATGCACCTAAGTTGAGAGTTGTGATGATATTTTGTAATAAGTCATTAAGGAGCTGATAGGTCGTCAAAGTTGTCGTCAGCCTAAGGCAGAGCATGAGGGCTAAGGTAGAGACCTAACGACATTTGTGATAAGTCGTCAAGGAGTTGATAGGACATTACCGGTTGTCGTCAGCTTTAGGCAGCGAGTATCAAAAGCAAAGATGAGCTGACGATATTTGTGATAAATCGTCATCCTCCTGATAGGTTATTACGAATGGCGTCACCTAATCCAAGGAATTTCTGAACTTTATTAATTTGTTTCCATAATTAGGGTGAACTATTTAAAGCATTATTGAGGGTTTTCTTGAAAAGGAAAAAAAAACTTGAGTATTAAGACACGTATTTTGATATTTTCTCTCTCTAGTTTCTTGACTTGAACAAACAATTATTTTGAAGAGATTATCATCATTATTTTGGGATTACTATTGTGATCTAATCTGATAATCTCTAGTTTTTATTCATCTTGTGGTAAGTTTATCTTTCAAATCATGAATATAACTAGTTGTTTCGATTATTACATCATAAACGGCTAAATTTCTTTAACCTGAATTAAGGGATCTAGGGTTAAGTCTTGATATGGTGCTGAGTGTTCAAGATTCAAAAGGTGGTAGGACTCCTTGATAATTCTGAGGTTTTAATTATCGTCTATTATTGCAAACGATAGATAACACCTGATTTGATTTGCTTGAGAAAGAAATCAAATATAGTGGGAAGTGAATTATTAACAGGGACTTGGAAGCACTAAAAACTTCCATTTAATAATTGATGCTGTAACAATGTTGATTAACCTGAGGTAAAATCTAGTCATGAATATAAATTCCCTATGTCCGAGAGGATTATGTAATTAAATGCTTAAGTAGGTCGAGAGACATTTAGGCATAACTTCGATAAAGATAACTTGTTGTCATACTTACTGCGAGAATCTTGAACCACCATTAGCATCTGTCAAGTACCAAAACCCCTAGTGAACATAATTCTGGTTTTTCTGTAAACTTTTGATTACAAACACTGAAGATAAAGTGACCAACAATTATTTGTTAATCTCAAAAACCCTATTTTATCTTTCGTGCCAGTTGTTTGACTTTAACTTGTAGCTTTAGTGTCAAACGAGTTTAATCGCCACTCACATTATTCCTTGTGGGATTCGAACCCAACCTAGTTAGGTTTTATATTGACAACAATCGTTTACATTCTCATTAGCGAGGTGTAGTTTGAGCATTATAAAAAATGGCGCTGTTGTCGGGGAATAATCTGGCGTATTGAGTTGGTTTGGAATTTTAGCTTACTTGCTTGAATTCAAACTTGTAAATATTTATTTAGTTTATATTTTTTTATATTTTTTTTTCTTTTTTTTTTCTCTCACACCTTTCTTAAGATGTCAGCCTGGATAGATAGTTTTTTGAGTGATGACGATTCTTGTTATTATTGTGGGGGACCTTCACAATATGATGCGGACACTGTCCTAACTGAGGAACAAAATTTAACTTGGTGTTTAGCTTGTGGTCAAAGTAATATTTCTGAAGATATGTGTGCTATAACAATTCAAACGGACAAATTAATGAAACAAATTTTAGAGAATCAAGCATAATTATGGGCAGAGCTGAAAGAGTTACCACTACCATCATGTCTACAATGGCTAAACAAAGAAGAATATGAGGAGGACATTAGCCAATTTATGGATAAAACACAAAAATCACAGCTACTCGATTGCCATCTTGATCTTGAGATTGACATTGAGAAGGTGAACAAAAGTGAGTATGTAGTAGATAGTGTAAATTTTAAAGTAGGATTGATTGGGTCTCATTCAAAGTGTTTTTCTACATTATCTTTAGATGATATCTTGTCTGTGGAATCATTTAAAATAGTAGAAGAGTGTGAAGATAAGGAACAAGAATCCTATATTCTTGATTTTACATTAGATAAGCAACATAAAAACATACCTCACTTTAAGGCTGAGTGTTTTACCATGCTCAATCCATTACTCGACTTTTTAATTTTTGTACCACCCCCTATGATCAAGGCAAGAAGATGGACTCTAAGTTGGGGGTGAAATTCATATCCTCAGGGTGGAGAGATAAATGATGAAGCACTTTTAAGGTATCTTGATGAATTCTAAGTATTCAAGGTAACCTAGTCATGCGGCGACATTAAATCAGGCGCTGCTTGGGAGGCAACCTAAGGTATTTTGTTGTTTGTATTCATATTATGTGATCGGTGTCAGATCTTTACACCCATGGTGCCACAGGCATGTTTCTAACTCTCTTGTTTTAGTTTGACGTATTGGAGACCTTGCATGATTTTAAGTTGAGGGTAGGGTTACTTGTGGGTGTAGATGTCCTCTTGGGGTATTTATTGCCGTACCTCTTTTCTTTGAAGTCTTGTTCCTAGTAGAGACGGCATGTTTAGGCGTATTGTGATTTGTTGTAAAATATTGTATTTGACTAGGAGAAATACAAGTACCTTAGGCAGTTAATATGTTTTTGTTGATTTTTGAGCACCTCTTCATGGTCTGAAGGTTTAAATATGTGATTTGCATCTAAGTGTTCTATTGTGCATCTTTGTATGGCATTAGTTCTAGTGACGCAATAATTATTGTTAAACAGCTGCCTGAACTGGATAAGTAGTAATTGGTGATATACTGGTGTGCCATGTGTGTGTGAGATTTTATTTAGTTCATTTTGTATGTTGGATTCAAAACTTTCCCAGTTAGTCTTACCTAGGTTGAAGGATAGGAGTTTGGAAAGGATCATAGGCCGTTTTGATATTAGCCCACTTTAGCCTAAATGACCTTCCCTGTATGCATAATATCCCTTGATCCCTATTTTAAGCTTGAATAACCTATTTCTTTTTATGATACATATCACCATCCCATTTTTATATCATAATGAACCTGTTTTGGCTCTGGTCCTCTTTGGACACTATGCACCTTGGCTTAGGCAAATGGCCTAACTTGAGGGTGACATCATAGGGGTGTGTGATGTAAAATGAGTATGAAGAAAGGTAGAGTAAAAGAAAAGAATAAAAAGCTGGGTGCGGTGGAAAAGAGCAAGACAAGAATAAAAAGCTGGGTGCGGTGGAAAAGAGCAAGACAAGAAAAGTTGTGAAAAAAAAGAAGTGATTGTAGAAAAGAATCGCACCCATCCTGAATAAGTGTGATCAATAAAAGAGAAGAATAAAAAAAGGCTAATGAGTGAAACCCCAAAAAGCTAGTGTAGTGTCAAGGAGGCTTAGTCACTTTAAATATCATCGAGTATCATACCAGCCCCTAGCCTATATTACAAGCCAAAGAGAAGACCTATAGTGATCCTAGCTGACCTGTCTGACAATCTGGGTAATGAAAATAAGGTCAAGCCTATGGTATTCGGCATAGATTGATTGGAAATTCATTCTAAGAGTGAGTGTTTTTTTATTGTCCCCATAGTTACATATATGATTACTGATATGAGAAAAGGAGGATTTCTTTGTCGTGAGGGCACACCAGATATGTTGCTAGTTGCTAACTTGTTTGGATAGTGTAATACTGGTCTATGTATTGTTGTAATAGTTGAATTAATGCCATATCTTGATTCCTGTGTGTCGCACTGTTGTTCTTTAATAATACGCACAATTGTTGTTTTTAAATTAATTGACCTTGGATATGGTAAAGATGGTTTTGAGATGATATAAATGATTGACTGCCAAATGTACTTTGTATTCTCTTAGTTGTGTTTGAGTTGCTTGAGGAAAATCAATTATTTTAAGTTGAGGGTGTTGATGTATGAGCTGATGCTAACACATTTGAGGCTTTTAACTAAGAATAATTGCAAAGTCTTAAGCAACTTTTGTCATTTTTGAGTGTTTTATCTTTGATTTTGCAATAGAAACTAAGATGCTAGAGAACCAACAAGGATGGAAGTAAAAGAGTTGAAATCTGAAGCAAAAAGAAGAGAAGTGTGGCTGACGACATTCCTATAAGTCGTCCGCTCTGTGATAACTTATCAGCTTCATCGTCAGCCTCAGACAGAGAATGCACCTGAGTTGAGAGTTGTGACGATATTTTGTAATAAGCCGCCAAGGAGCTGATAGGTCGTCAAAGTTGTCGTCAGCCTACGACAGAACATGAGGGCTGAGGTAGAGGCTTGGCGACATTTGTGAAAAGTTGTCCAAGAGTTGATAGGACGTCATCGGTTGTCGTCAACTTTAGGCAGCGAGTATCAAAAGCAAAGAGGAGCTGACAACATTTGTGATAAGCCGTCAGCCTCTTGATAGGTTATCACGAATGGCGTCACTTAATCCAAGGAATTTCTGAACTTTATTATTTTGTTTCCATAGTTAGGGTGAACTATTTAAAGCATTGTTGAGGGTTTTCTTGAAAAGGAAAAAAAACTTTGAGTATTGAGACATATATTTTGATATTTTCTCTCTCTAGTGTCTTGACTTGAACAAACAATTATTTTGAAGAGATTATCATCATTATTTTGGGATTACTATTGTGATCTAATCTGATAATCTCTAGTTTCTATTCATCTTGTGGTAAGTTTATCTTTCAAATCATGAATATAACTAGTTGTTTTGATTATTACATCATGAGCGGCTAAATTTCTTTAACCTGAATTATGGGATATAGGGTTAAGTCTTGATAAGGTGCTGAGTGTTCAAGATTCAAAAAGTGGTAGGACTCCTTGATTATTCTGAGGTTTTAATTATCATCTATTGGTTGCAAACGATAGATAACACCTACTTTGATTTGTTTGAGAAAGAAATCAAATATAGTGGGAGGTAAATTATTAACAGAGACTTGGAAGCACTAAAAACTTCCATTTAATGATTGACGTTGTAACAAGGTTGATTGACCTGAGGTAAAATCTAGTCATGAATATAAATTCCCTAAGTCCGAGAGGATTAGGTAATTAAATGCTTAAGTAGGTCGAGAGACATTTAGGCATAACTTAGATAAAGATAACTTGTTATCCTACTTACTGTGAGAATCTTGAACCACCATTTGCATCTGTCAAGTACCAAAACCACTAGTGAACATAATTCTGATTTTTTCATAAACTCTTGATTACAAACACTGAAGCTAAAGTGACCAACAATTATTTGTTAATCTCCAAAACCCCATTTTGTCTTTCGTGCCAGTTGTTTGAATTTAACTTGTAGCTTTAGTTTCAAAAGAGTTTAATCGCCACTCACATTGTTCCCTATGGGATTCAAACCCAACCTAGTTAGGTTATATATTGACAACGATCGCTTAAATTCTCATTAGCGAGGTGTAGTTTGAGCGCTATCACCTTGCCTAATGGTTCTTCTTATGGCTGTTGCTCCAGACAATTCCTTTTTTATTAACTCCACCATTGGGTCTGCTATAGTATCAACATGACCTAGAGTAATATAAAAAGTCATCAACGAGTCCTTCTTAGTAGGCATGATCCATGGATACACAACCTAGAAAAAAAGACAGATACATTTAAATCATATAATATAATAATTTTCACAGTTGGGTTACATTTTAACAGAGTCAATTTTTGCAACAGATTAACAATATGTTGTATCAGATTACCCATCTATTGCATAGTGGATGGTTAAAATCCATTTGAGTCGGGTTCAGAGAACCAGAGCAATACATGGATAATCTGATGCAAAATATCAATCATCTATCGCAACAGATTACCAATTTATTGCACCAGTTGCACAAGATGGGTTATCTGTTGGGTTACATGTTATGCAACAGATGATCTGTATGTGTATTAACAATATATTACATCAGATTACACATCTATTGCATAATTTGTAGTAGATGGTTAATCTATTAGGAGTCGGGTTCAGAGGACCAAAGCAATAGATGGACAATCTTATGTAAGATATCAATCATCTGTCGCAGTGAATTATCTATTTGTTGCACCAATTGGCATAGAACGGGTAATCTATCGCAATAGATGTCCCATCTGGTGCATCAGATATAATATTTGTTGCACCAGATATAACATCTATTCAATATCTGTTACTTCGGATGTACTGCATCATCCGGAGGGTTAAAGAGATCAGCCTCCTTAATTTTGGTGTTGCTCTTTACCGCTAACCACCTAAACATCCTTGGATGTGAAACCTCATCCGTGTAATCCATTACCTGCTTTCGGAGGATAAAAATGACTTCAAATGCTCAAGCCTAAAAATGTAAACAGGAAGTAAGTAAAAAAAGTCATAATAACTATATTCAATATAAATTAATGGATGAGTTAAAATAGTGATTAATTTTACCATGAAAGCCTAAGGAAAGCCTTATAATGTGGTTGTCCCTGAGGATAGCTTTGTTCGTAAATATTGGATAGTCAAGTAGAAGTTGTCATATCCCCAGCGATAATTGTTGAATTTATCAAAATCCTCAGCACACGCCAACAAATCATTTTTATGACCTTGTTATTGTCTCTTGCAAATATAATCGAATGGGAAAACCAAACTAATCATAATTGCTCCCGTACTACTTTGGTATGGTTTTATCCATGAAATCTGTCAACAAATCCGATGCTTTGTAGCCACGTCGAGCAATGTCCAACAGCCCATCTTTTTTTTCCTTGCGTTATTTTGCCTTGGATCTTTTGTGGGGTGTTCCTATGGCGATACGTATTTCTTCTAGACGATGGCATCTCAAGCCAAAACAAACTGGCATGCCACAGTAGTTGATCCAGATTTCATCCATCTTTTTGCCCTCCTCCTTCGGATCTACATCATCCCCCACATACTTGATCTTGCGCTTTAAAAGACTATATATCATCCTCATATAGAAACGAGCAGGGGACTCAGGTAGCTCAAGAAAGCATCCAAAGCAACTCTTCTTAAAAAGTCCGTCTATGTTTTCGTCCTTCATAATTTTCCTAAAATAAATAAATTTACTCCACATCTGACATTTAAGTACAATTTCACCAGTTAGTTCTTCTTATGCTTTTTGGTCATTTATCAGTATCACAACTTGAAACTTGTCAATATTAAAAGTTTTGACAGGATCATGCTGGGATGTCGATATTAATTTTCACGCCCCATTGGTGATCCATTATCATCATGTTGATGATCATCCTCTTTCTCTTTCTTACTCTCTAATTCCCCCTCTTTCTCACTTTTATTTTCTCCATCACCATCTATAGACCTTCGTCCACCTCCCTCAATATTGTTTTCATATCTCTCATTAGCTTCACGTTTTCCTAACTGAGATTGTTCAGAAAGCTCTTCCAAATCCCTCTTACTATAGCCTTTTTTTTGGGTGGTCAGACGTTGATCTACTTTCACTTTCTTTTCTTTTGGGAGATATGTTTTACCTACAAACAACAGAAAAATAAAAATTACATTACAATTGATGTATGCATAAATTTAAAAAAAATACATTACAAACACCACCAATAATGACACACCAACAACCACTACCACCACAAACACCACCAACTAATGCCACAATACCACGAATACCGACATCATCGACAGCTACCACAAACACCACCAACCAATGCACTACAAACACCACCAACCACCACGACCACCACTACCACCACAAACACCATCCAATAATACCACGACAGTTAACGAAACACTACGATAGAAACTAAGGTTTTCTCGAGTTTTTTGTATAATTTTACCATCAAAACTCAAAATTGTAAGCCCATTCTCGAAGATAATACAACTAAAAGTTTTCTTTTTAATCATTAACTTAAAAAGCCCTTATTTTTTAGAAAAAAATAACAAATATAGAACTCTTCTTGAACTCTCTGTTACCTTCATAGATAGAGAAAACGATGATACAAGTAAGAATGAACTCAAAAAATAACACCAATATGGTCGAAAATGAGAAAAAAATTGATCTGTTGTGAAGGGTAGAACAATTTATTGAGTAGTTGTTCTCTGTATTGTTGAGAGAGAGAGAGGAGTGAGAACTTGAGATTTGAAATGAGGAAAATTTTTTCCCGCAAATGAATGATTTGTATGGGTTCATTTGTAATTTTTGAAAAGAATGACATGTTTTGAAATTGTTAATTTGGTCCGAATTGATCTTAATTATTTTTTAAAATTTTAAAAGATATAGTTTTTAAAATATTAAGTTAATGAGAACTCATTTCAACTCAGAGTGATCGATCGACGACTCGGGTCGGGATGAACATAATACCAACACCATGCAATTATAACGACTCAATTGAAGTTGTTATTGAGCCTATGAGCTCATTCATTCATCCCTAGTTCCACCTAAATTAGTTTAGGTACTATTAATCTTAACATTAAATTAATGAGAGTTCATTTCAACTTAGAGTGATTGATCGACGACTCGGATCGGGATAAATGTAATACCATCACTATGTAATTACAATGACTTAATTGAAGTTGTTGTTGAGCCTATGAGCTCATTTATTCATCCATAGTTCCACCTAAATCAATTTAGGTACTATTAATCTTAACATTAAGTTAATAAGAGCTCATTTCAACTCGGAGTGATCGATTGACAACTCGGATCAGGATGAACGCAATACCAATACCATACAACTGTAATGACTCAATTGAAGTTGTTATTGATCCTATGAGCTCATTCATTCATTCCTAGTTCCACCTAAATTAATTTAGGTACTATTAATCTTAACATTAAGTTAATGAGAGCTCCTTTCAACTCAGAGTGATCGATCGATGACTCGAGTCGGGATGAACGCAATACCAACTCCACGTAATTACAATGAATCAATTGAAGTTATTGTTGATCCTATGAGCTCATTCATTCTCCCTAGTTTCACCTAAACCAATTGCAATAAAATCTGTTAGAACAAACGACTGAACTTTTGGAAATTTCTAACAAATATTCATATCTGTTGTAACAGATGACATATTTGACTTAATTATCAAATAAACATTTGCATCTGTTGTGAAAGATGACTGAGCTATTAGAAATTTTCAAATAGATATTAATATCTGTTGTAATAGATGATATATCTGACTTAATTATCAAATAAACATTTGTATCTGTCATCACAGATGACTGATCTATTGGGATATTTAAATAGATATTAATATTTGTTGTAATAAATGACATATCTGATTTAATTATCAAATGAAAATTTGCATCTGTGAGTTGTTGGGATTTTTAAATAGTTATTTGTATCTGTTGTAACAGATGATGTGTTGTTGGGATTTTTGAACAGATATTGCTATCTGTTGCCATAAATGATATATCTATTTGAAAATCTTTTTTTTTTCTTTCAATTTTAAATCAAGATTCTATTTGAGTAGATAAAGTAGTAAGTACTACAAAATGCGGTAAAAAATGAAAAGTTTCTTTTTCTTTGATAAATAAAAAATGACTTCATTGAGTAGTTTTATCTTGTCTTTTCAATGTCACCAGTCTTCCTCGTGCCCCTCAAAGTATTAATGAATATTAATTATATTAATTAATGAATATTGAAACCTACGTTTACGTACACAATATATCTAGAATTATTATCTTTTCTTTCCTCAGCTTCAGCCCTAAATTTTTTTATTCATCTCTTATCTTTTTCTTTCTCTCCTCTTTTGGTTAGGGTTATTACAATCTTTTTTCTCTTTTTTCTCTTCTCTTTCTCATAATGATCTTTACGGATCTAAACCAATCCATATCTTCCCTGGACTGAAATTGTTGTTTTGATCCCCTTTTGACATTAAGGTATGGTTCACTATTGCTCTTTTATTCTCGTCTTTTTCTTTGCAAGTTATTTATATCTGTTTTTTTAATTAATTACTATTTACCCTTATCATATTTATTTAAAAAAATTTGAAGGAACTTTTAAGTGTTGAATAAATAAACTGAGAATTTTTATTTTAATATGTGAAAAATGTATTCTGTTGGGTGAAGTTTAAAAACCTTATTGACAGTATCATTTTTCGTATGTATTTTATTTGTTTCTTTGTTTTTTATATTGTTATTGATGTTGTTGGTTGGGTTGGCGTTGTTGAAACTTGTGGTGTGGTGTTGTTGATGGTGTTGGAATAAAGAATGTTGATTCTTTGTTGTTGAAATAAATTTTGTTGTTTCTTTGTTCATGTTTTTTATTTATTGTTTCTTTGTAGTTTATGCTGTTGTTGATGTTGCAATAGATGGAGCAACTGTTGGAACAAATCAAACCACCGGCAAGGTTGGTTTGATGTATTCCAATAGATTCCACATCTGTTGCAACAAATTCTACATCTGTTGCATTAGACTCCACATCTGATGCGATAGACTCCACATCTGTTGTAATAAATGGATAATGTTCTTTCTGTGACATCAATTTTTTTCCTCTTCTTTGTAGATATAAGAAACTGAAAGCTGATCAAGTTTTGCCCGACCATCACAAGAGGCTGCAGTAAAGATGGGTTCGGAGATAAAAACTACATGCAGATCGAACCATTTCATATGTGGGAGGTATGTATTACTGATAATGTTATAGTGGAAATACACATAGAGTACACTAATTTTATGAATGTTGTTTTTATCGATTAGTCACAGATCATTCAAACAAGATATTTGCAATTTTACAGTTAAGTTTGGTAGGTTCGAACTGATAAGGCTGAGGGACCATGAAAATAGTTCTGATACCCTGTTAAGATTTAATGTTGATTGTTGCTTATGTTTATTTGTTAAGCATTGTGAAGGGATCTAGTTTTGGTGTCATTGTAAAGAGATTTAATAGCGATTGGACTAACTTTTAGGGTGCATTGGACTTTGAGTAGGCCTTCGTAGCCAAGCAATGCATCTAACAAGAATGGAAAACCAATATAGTTATTTTCCTAGCCTAAATTTATATGTTTAGGTTGCTCGGGGTGATGATTATACGCCAGAAGGTACGGTAGGAGAATGCCTTCAAGGGAAAATGGGTGGTTGATGAAAGACTATATCATCTGAGAGCTAATTGAAGAGGATTCATAGGGTAAAAAAGTAACTTCTAGTGAATTTAGCTGATGAAATTATCTTAAAACATGAGAAATCTGTATCAAGTGCAAATATGAAAGTGTATCCGGTAATGAAAAATTCATCTTTTTTTTTGTCTAAGAGAAAAATAGTGCAGATGGTCACTTTGTTAGGGAGCTGCAACTAGGTAGCGTGGTCGGGATTATCACCTATATAAAAAATAGCAGAAGACTAAAAGAGCCATCTTATGGGCATCGAGGGTTGAAATTATTTACAATAGGTCTAGAAAACTTCCACCAACAGCAACTGCAGTTAAAGTAAGGAATCTAAGCGAAGACGATAATTTTTGAATTTTAAATTGCATCCCATGCCTTCTTGTTTGTGGTTCCGATTAGGTCCCCGCTATTGACCTGATCAAAATCACAAACGAGATTCAAAGGCAAATTGAGTATCATTGCTTCCTTAGCAATATGGTTATAATTGATTGTGTTTTATAGCCTTAATATGCTTTCAATAGTCCTTGGAGAAGATCAGAGGTTTGCTCTAGTATGTGAATTTCGATAATTTTCAAATTTGCCTCCAGCTTACTGATTTGGTATTCAAGCTGGTTGTTGTTGTCTTTGAATTTGGTATAGAGTTCCTGATATTTTGTGAGCTCGATCAGGAACACTACCTTTAAAGTTGTGGCATTCTAGAAGCCCTTCAAAACTCTTTCTTTAGAATCCTTAAAGGTACATGTAGGGTCGTTGTGTATGTTTTTAGGTCAAAATATGTTGATGCACACTCAAGCACTGGTCCCAATTGTTACACAAATAGTTTTATCGAGCATTGCTCAATGCATCTTGCTCAACCAATCTTCAAGGAATTTGATAAATAAATAAGCACAGAGTTACGTAATATTTGATCTAAACCGACTCTACCAAGTCTATCAAACGTTATGTAACTCCAGGCTCATTACCCTATAAAAAAACTTTGCCCGAGTTAGTGCACAAATCAAACGAGCTTAATCTCTCAATCTTTCTGCTAATCGCTCTTCTCCAATATAGATGACAAGATATTCATCATACAAAAGTCTACACCGTCGCCAGAAATGCTTGCCAGGGTGCAAGTCTTCAGTAGGCATCAACAGTAATCTCTCAATATCAAGTGATATTAAGAGATTTCTAGTCATGCCTTCCCAAGACTTTCGCTATGGCAAGAATTTCTGTTGATGATAAGATATCTGCCATACAAAAGTTTACACCGTCAATAGAAATTCTTGCCAGATCAAAAGTCTTTAGAAGCCATTATTAATAATCTCTCAACATCAAGGAAGTCTTGTACGAAAGTCTTCAGAAGACATTCAAAAATAAGAAAGTTTTCAGCAATGACTATACATAATTACCATCAACAACCTCACTAGATTCTCTCATCGTTCAAAAGAAAAGACGAAAATATTTTCATTCGCATTCACATGTTATTTGTTTAACAAACCAAACAAAGATGAACTAAATCTAGCATGAACTAATGCTAGATTTAGTTCATCTTTGTTTGGTTGTTAAACAAATAAAATGCGAATGCAAATGAAAATATTTTCTCCATTTCTTTTGTATGAGGAGTGAATCTGGTGAGGTTGTTAATGTCATAATTATGTGTAGTCATTACTGAAAACTTTCTTATTTTCAAATATTTTCTGAAGACTTTTGTACAAGACTTCCTTGATGTTGAGAGATTACTAATAATGCCTTTTGAAGACTTTTGCTTTGGCAAGATTTCTCCGACGGTGTAGACTTTTGTATGGCAGATATCTTGTTATTAGCAGAAATTCTTGTTGTAAAGAAAGTCTTGGGAAGGCATGACTAGGAATCTCTTAATATCACTTGATATTGAGAGATTACTATTGATGCCTTCTGAAAACTTATGCCCTGGCAAGAATTTCTGGCGACCGTGTAGACTTTTGCATGGCAGATATCTTGTCATCTATATTAGAGAAGAGCTATCAGCAGAAAGGCTGAGTGATTAAGCTCGTTTAATTTGTGCACTAGCTCAGACAAAGTTTTTCGATAGGGTAATGAGCCTGGAGTTATGTAAAGTTTGATAGGCTTGGTAGAGTCAGTTTAGATCAAACCTTACGTAACTCCTTGCTTATTAATTTATCAAACTCCTTGAAGGATGGTTGAGCAAGATGTATTGAGCAACGCTTGATAAAACTAATTTTTTCAATGGTTGGGACCACTGCTTGAGTGTGCATCAATATATTTTGACCTAAAAACATACACAACGACCCTACATGTATCCTTTAAGTCTTCTGAAGCAAGATTTCTGAAGGGCTTCTTAAATGCTATAACTTTGAAGGTAGTGTTCCTGATCGATCTTACAAAATATCAGGAACTCTATACCAACTTCAAAGACGGCAACGACAAGCTTGGATACCAAATCGACAAGCTGGAGTTAAGATTGAAAATTATCGGGATTCACATGCTAGAGCAAGCCTCTAATCTTCTCTAAGGAATGTTGAAAGCATGCTAAGGCTATAAAACACAATCAATTATAACCATATTGCTAAGAAAGTAATGATACTTAATTTGCCTTTCAATCTCGCTTGTGGTTTCGATCATTTCAACAACAGTGGACCTAATCGGAACCACAAACAAGAAGGCATGGGATGTAATTTAAAATTCAAAAATTGCCGCCTTCGCTTAGATTCCTTACTTTAACTGTAGTTGCTGTTGGCAGATTTTTTTAGACTTACTTACATTATTTCAACCCTCGAGGCTGCTTTCTTGGTCTTCTACTATTTTCTATCTAGGTGATAATCCCAACCATGCTACCTAGTCGCAGCTCCCTAGCAAAGTGACCATCTACATTATTTTTCTTTCAGGAAGACAACAAACGAATTTATATTATCGGATACACTTTCATATTTGCACTTGATTCAGATTTATCATGTTTTAAGATAATTTCATCGGCCATATTCACTAGAAGTTACTTTCTACCCTATGTCTCTTCTTCAATTAACTCTCAGATGATATAGTCTTTCATAAACTCCCCTTTCCCTCGCAGGCATTCTCCTTCGGTTCTTTCTGGCGTATATTCATCTTCTCGATCAACCCATCCATATAAATTTGGGTCAGGGGAATTTCTATTGGTTTTCCGTTCTTGTTTGATGTAGTGCTAGGCTTCAAAGGCATTCTCAGAGTCCAATGCACACTTAAAATTAAGTCCAATCGCTATTGAATCTCTGTAATGAAACCAAATATTGATCCCTTCTCAAAACTTGATACGCATAGACACGAACAACAACCATCAGTAATTTGTAATAGGGTATCTACACCATCTTCATAGGGCCCTCAGTATTATCAATTCAAACACATCAAACTTAACTGTACAATGCAGAATCTTATTTAACGATCAGTACTTAATCGATTAAAAACTACATTCACAAAAATATTGTACTTTGTGTGTATTATCCCGGTGACCTTATTAGTAATACTTACTTAGCTCCCACACATATAATAGTGGATCCATCTGTACGCACCTTATTCTTCCTAGACCATCTATGACTTAAATTGAATAAACTAATGACTAGTAAGTTGCAATAGATGCCACATCTTATTAAATTATGAAATAATTGCAGACATCCTCTACGACAGATGATCAATCTGTTGCAACATATGACATATATGTTAGAAAAGCAAACAAATATATCCATCTGTTGCAACAGATTATCAATATGTTGTAAGTTATCTGGCAAATAGAATATATTTTGTAATAGATTACCCATCTGTTAGATTTATTTTAAAGTAATTTCTTTTCTTTCCGAAATACAATAAAAGATAAAATGTTGTATTTAGATCCATTTTTTTAATTTACATATTTGAAAAATCACTAGTTTTATTTAATTAAGGGATATGAACAGTCGTTGCTTTTTGTTTGACTAACCCCTTCCAATTCAATCATTTATAAATAGGTCTCACCGACCCCCTTACTCACTCTCACTCGTTCATTCTACTACACTTACAATACAAATATGGATGATCCAGATTCATACAAAAAGATTCATATCGAGTCCTTGCGGGAGCTTCAAAGGCAATTTGATGAACTCTAGAGAGAATTGGCCGACTTCGGAGCAAGGCTGATGAGGGCCCTGCTGCTGCCGAATGAAAATTATTCGGTTGACAATAATAATAATAATAGTAATGATAATAATAATAGTAATGATAATAATAATTAGGTTATGTTTTTTATTTTAGCGTATGTATGTACTGTATGTATGTATTTTTCTCCTTTTTGTATATCGGATCTACCCAAGGGATTAAAAAATCTATGTTTAGACATGGTGGTCGACTTTGAATTTTTAATTCTTATTTAGTATTTAATTATTATTCTGTTTATTCCTTATCATCAACATGTTGACGGAGGTTAATCTGATGCGACAGATCAATCATATGTTGCAACAAGCAGTTATTGATAAAAAATAATTATTGTTATTGTTATTGAGAGAGTGAAATGACATGACTTTTGGATTATTTAATATGAAAAATAGTTTGTAAGTAAATAATAAGGAATAACTAATAAACGCAATTTATAACCGTAACAGAACGATTATTTAATTTTATTAACTGATCGTAACTCTTCAATATATTTGTTTTTTAATCTGTTTTTTAATTTATATAATAAAAAAGTCACCAAATTTGGATTAAAAGATATGTTAATTATTAAAAAATATAACTTATGTGTGCATCAGATATTATCTGATGCAATAATTGTCGATTTGTCGCAATAAATGGTAATTTGTTGTCACAGATGGGTTATCTGATGCAACAGATATATAATATATTGCCACAACTCAATAAAAGCCGTTATTAAAAAGAACTTATCAAGTCATAACTTTCCAAAGTAATCAAAAAGTCACCAGTTTGAATGTAATTAATAAATAGATGTGAACAGTCACGCCTTTTATTTTTGAATCTATTTTTTTAATTTATATAATAAAAAAGTCACCAAATTTGAATAAAAGATAAAAGATATGATGATTATTAAAAAGATATATGTTGCAACAAATATATTATCTGATGCAACAGATTATAGATTTGTTGTAATAAATGGTATATCTGTTATTACAGATGTGTTATCTGTAGTAACAGATATATAATCTTTTGCCACAAATCAATAAAAATGGTTACTAAAACGAACTAATTAAGTCATAACTTTCCACAGTAATAAAAAAGTCACTAGTATTAATAAATGTAGGTGAACAATTGCATCTTTTTCTTTTTGAATCTATTTTTTAATTTATATAATAAAAAAGTCATCAGATTTGGATTAAAGATAATGATATGATGATTATTAAAAAGGTATATGTTGCAACAAATATATTTTCTAATGTAACAGATTATTAATTTGTTGTAATAAATGGTATATTTGTTGTCACAGATGGGTTATCTGTTGTAACAGATATATAATCTGTTGCCACAGCTCAATAAAATTGCACCAGTATTAATAAATGGAGGTGAACAGTCGCACCTTTTTGCCTAACTCATTCAAATTTAATCCTCCATAAATAGGTTAGGTCCCTCCTTACTCGTTCATTCTACTACACATATCTATTTATTTCTTGCTCTTGTTTTCCATATTATACATTCAACTACTTTCTCTTTAAGGACTTGATAGATTTTCTCTCTCTGATAAGTTTTTCTCTTGCTTTTTGTGTAAATATATGTTGTATTACTTTACTTTTGGATTCTTTTTTTTTACTTTTGTTTTTGCGGTTTTAATTAATTTATGCGTGTACTAGATATGGTTGATCCAGTGTTAGATGTCGTTATTTTACGAGAAGCCGTACGGAAATTGCAGAGGAAGGTTCATGATATACAGTAGGATTTGGTAGCTGTCAGAGTAAGGATGTTACGGGAGATCCGCAGGATGAGAAGGGCGCTGCTTTTGCCGGTCGAAGATTGGCCGGCTGGCGATAATAATAATAATGGCGAAGATGATAATAATAATAATAATTAGATTATTTTGTTTCTTTCTTTTTAAGTCTATGTATATGTATTTTAATTTGTTTTAGTTTAATAAAAAATTATGTTTGATCAACTTTGACGTTTTAATTCATATTTAATTTTATTCTGTCTATTATCTCTTCAACCAACATGACGACTATTAGACGTAAGGAATAATTTTGAATCCATTAGCAATAGCAAGATTTAAGATTTATCTGTTGGGTTTGTGGCATGGGCTGATTTGTGTTGTTCCAAACAGATTACTTATATGTTGCAACAGATACGCAATCTATTTCAATAGATAACTAGTCTATTTCAACAGATAACTAGTATATTGCACGACTTTGACATTTTAATTCATACTTCCTCCAACTCAAATTAACTCGTCCCAAATTGAGATAACACATTGATTAATAAAAATAATTAATAACATGTCTATTTTACCATAATACCTCTATTATATGATGTTTACATTTTAATTTGAAGAAAAAGTGATTAATGCAAAGGGTAAAACATGAAATTTTTTTTATCTCTTCTTCATTAATGAAAAAAGAAAAGTAAAATGAGAAATAAAATTAGGAAATTTGGGATGGGTAATTTGAGATAGAGGAGATATTTAATTTTCACTCTGTCTATTACCTTCTCAACAAACATGTTGATGATTGGACGTAAGGAATAATTTTGAATCCAGTAGCAACAACAAGAGTTGAAACACATTGGTTATTTGTTGGGTTTATGGCAGGGCTGATTTGTGTTGTTCTAAATAGATTAATCTTTTATTGCAACAGATAATCAATCTGATGCAATAGATTAATTATCTAATGCATCAGATGATTGATTTATTTAAATTGTGGGCACTTATGTTGGATTCATGATAGAGTTCTATCCATTATTGGAAAAACAACAATAACTGTGTACCCAGATGACAAATTCGAATAAAAATCATAATTTTACTTACCCAAGTCACCTATGAAGTAATGCCAAAGTGGAAAGTGATGTAGGAAACAAAATTTGACCTAAGAAATTGGCCAGATAGCAATAGTAGCGGTAACAACAACAACAACAATGGTCGATAAAAAGAAGATGAAAATGATAATGAAGTAGAAAATGATGATAATAGAGTAGAAGATGATGAATAAAACAGTAGCAACAATGAATAACAATAATTGTTAAGAGAGAAAACAACAATGGATGAAGGGAGAGAGAAACGCGTCTTTCCCCTCTTTCCTGTTATATTAATTAATATTTGGATCAAAGTGTAAATTTAAAAACTTGTGAGTTATTTTCAAGCATCTCCAACTTTCTTAATCCATAATAAAGTAATTGTCACCTCCACTCAATAATTAAGACTTGTGTGACCTACACCTCATTTTAAAACTCTTTTGTCACCTACAGATAAATTAATTGAAATTGTAATTGAATTATTAATTGAAATCTAATTGTAGTTGAATTAATTTATTTATTACTAATAAAGGTTTAATATGAATCTTTTTACATCAAATTAGTCAATGGATCACTCTATTTAGGACAAATATACTTAGTTGATCATGTAATTACTATGTAATTCATTAAAATTATAATTAAACCTATTAATTAAATGCTATTTTTTGTTAAATTAATTTATTTATTACTAATAATGGTTTAATATAAATTATTTTACATCAAATTAGTCAAATAGATACAAATATATTTTGGTACAAATAACTAACCTGTGGCAACAACTGACTTATCTATTGGAAATAATCAAACAGATATTGACATCTGTGTCAACAAATGACTAATCTATTGGAAGAAATCAAAATAGGTCTTGCTACTTGTTTGATTTCCTCTAATAGGTGGATAATCTGTTGTAACAGATGACCAACCTGATGGAAAAAATCAAAATATGTCTTACTGCCTTTTTTATTTCTTCAAACATATAGGTTATCTATTGCAACAGATTACCCATCTATTGAAAGAAATCAAAATAGGTCTTCAAGAGGTTTGATTTTTTTCAACAGATAAATCATCTATTACAACATATGGGTCATCCGTTAGAAGAACTAAACCAACAACAAGACTATTTACCATTAAAACAATGATGGTGCATTTCGATTTGGACATGTAGTTCTTTTGTGGTCAACCATCTTACATATGTAGCACTTATTTTTTCTTATTGAAAATGATTCTCCGACTCCACACCTCATCTTCTTTCTCATTCTTCCCAATTTGCTTGGTAACATATGGAGGAGGTATTTCTCTCTCTATAATCTTCACAAAAACACTCAGAGAATCTTTAGAAGGCACTGGATTTTCTTCAACATATATAATTATGTATTTTTCCATAGAATAATATGGAAATAAGTACTCATAAATTTGATTTCTAAATCATGTACCATATTGGGCTCAAAGTATTGTCAAAACATGTGGACAAGGTATTTTGTCCAAGTCAAAAACTCTACTTGTACAAGTTCTTCTTTGAAGATCAACTGTGGCAATATCACCATGACCGTTGATAATAAACCTTGTAATTGGCTATTTGATTGGCTAGTAACTTATTCCCTGAATTTATGTACTTTGATATTTGTTTTTTCATTGAAGGAACAAGTATGTTTCGTTAGTTAACCAACTCCATATGCCTCTCGTGAAATAACTTTGCAAAACTCATGTTTATTTCATCAAATAGAGTGACAATGGAAAATTCTCTTTCAATGTAAAATATTGTATCCACCGATTCAATTATGTTTGACATCGTAATATTATACCTATACAAAAAAATTACTTAGTAATACATAGTATTATAATACAATAAACTCAAACAAGGCATTAAATTTATAATATTATACTTGATTCCTGAACAAAATGCCCGGCTCCATCTGTCGAATCCAATACGTTCGAGATATTTTGCTGTCTTCGATACCATATCCCTTATTTTATTGAAATAGTTAAAGAACTCAACTCTATCATAAGCTTTAGCTGCTTTATAAAAATGAGACACAACCTTTGAATTGTGATAGTTGTTTCGAATATTTTTCCTCAGGTTCCTAACGCAATAACCATAGTGAGCTGAAAGGTAGATAATTGAAATTATCTTTTGGATACTTGGATGCCTATCAGAAATTATACACAACTTATCGATATCATCTACAAAGCTTCTCATTTTTTTTAAAAAATATTAATATGAGACATCACATTCGTTATCCACTGGAAAAATATTGATACGAGGTATCACATTCCTTATCCACTATACAAAAAACCACCAGAAAGATGTGATGTGTTGTATCTTGTGCCACCGTTGATAACAAAACTCCTTCATACTTTCTCTTCAAGAATTTCATTGACAACTAAGACTTTTCTCATTTGTTGATAACTAAGAATCCAAGCCGCACAGGCTATAAAAAAGTACTTGAACCTTCCATTTTCGTCAACCTGCAATGTCATCTTATTTCTGGATTTATGAACTCAAGCATATAATGGTATGCATCAAGCACTGCATACCCATGCTCATGTGTTCCTTGAACCAAAGATATTGAAATCTCTATGGCCTTATAAATCGTCCAGTAACTCACTTTACAATTGTAACGCTCGGGGTTTTTGGTCCTTAAAAATACCTAAAATTTTGCACTCGCTACTTTGACTATGACTTGTAGGGTGTGTTGATGAATCGTTAGGACAAGTCGAAACCTAATCAAAAAGTTTTTAGATAGATTCTTCTTTGAGTACGGGTGGCTAACTAAGAGTTATAAGATTTTTTATGAGTCGTTAGGTGTAAATCCTAGGGTTTTCAATGTATACCCCAATTTAGGTTCTGTGTTAATTATGACTAGACCCTACGAGTTGTAGAGTCTCATTACGAGTGGTACCAGTTGAGTTGTAGGGTCAACAGTGTGTGGGGGTCCTGGAGACTATCTTTGTTATGACTTATGGAGGCAAGTCGTAAGGAGAGGCTACGAGTCAACGATTGTCCCGTATTCAATGATAACACTTTTTTAGCTTTTAAGTTAAAGGCATTCTGGACATTTCCCCTCTTACCCAAATTGAAACCCACGTCCTATAACCCCTTTAAGGTGTCATTAGCACTCAAAAACAAATCTAAGTAACTTCTCAAACACTCTAAAAGGCTCTCTAAATTCCCTCAAGCAAGTCAAGCTAGGGTTTCATTAAGTTGGTCATCCAAGGGCTCTAGGGTTAAATTCTATTCGTGAAACTTGATATTTTAGGCATGTGACTATACCCTTAAACTTAATATCTCTATTTCATAAAAGTAAATGATTATTTACGTTATTAAAAGTAAGGGTTTTGACATGATTAAGGGTTTTGACATAAATAATCAATTAATTATTTTCCCCTGGTTTTATTGTGTATTACTCATGTCTTAACTATGGTTTTGAACTTATGGGTGTATGGTTATGGTAAATAAAATAAGGGATTGTGATTTCCCAATCTTATGAATTTTAAAGTAGTTATGACCCCAACCCCATATGGTGAAATTGTTCTCAGTTATGAGAAATATGGGAATTTAACTATTCTTGAACTGTTGCATTATGATGCTGAATTGAACCTTATGGGTTGGTGTTTTCAAAATATATTTCATAACTTAACCAAAAGGGGTTGTGAATTCCTCAAGTAATAAAATTATTTTGATATATTGATGTTACCTTTCAAGTATAGTTGGTATGACGATACCAATAATGTATGTCTAAATATGTATTGTGGTTCAATAAATAGGATTGTTTGATAAATATTTTAATTGTACTTTAAAGTGGGTTGTGTAGCTAAGTCGTGAAAGTGGAGGTTTGAGAGAGCAATACTAGAAACTGTGGTTGCCGATGTAGGGGTCTACATGATCGAGTGGTTTGAGTCTCCCTATTATTATTATATAATGAGGAGGTTCGATTCCCCCATATATTATTATATGATTTGGTGCTCGTGTTACCTTGATATGTAGGGAGGTTCGAGTTCCCTAAAGTGCATATATAAATCCTTTGGTTTATGCAGCCACACACACTAGGGCCCTACCAGCTGGGGAGAACTAGGGCCATATAGCTTATGGGTGCCTTGTATGTTATGATAGTTGAGCTACACAATCTAGATAAAGGTTTTAAAATACATGTTAAGCCTTATTCCCTATCCCAGCAAGTGATATATATATATGTACGTATATGCATTGGATGATGTGCATGGAATCTCAAATGATTTTGAACTATTGATCATGACATTATATTATTCCATAGCCCTGAGTTACATACTATCACTCCAACTGATAATCATCTTTGGATGTTGTATCCCTACGCGATGTAGGAATTGGCCATACTTCTACTTTTCCTACTCAGTGATTAGGATTCGGAATCAGTTCATGAGTTGACATTGAAGTGGTGAGCTTTTATGCATCTAAAGACTATATTTCATGTTTTGGTCTCTTATGTTTTAGACTTGTTTTAGACTATAGTCGGGGGCATATCTTGATACTTTATTGATATACAGTTTTAGTTCATGTCTAGAAGGCTTTATTAAATTACTATGGACTTAGGTGGTGTTGGCTGATTGTTTTGGCCAATGGTTGGTTGTTGATCATAGAAGTATCAATTATTCTTGAATCTATCTTTTTATATGTTTGGAATTTATCTGACATTGAGAATATTATATTTACTTGGTTAGGTGTAGGGGGTCTCTAGTCTACGTGGGACTTGAGATGCCTATCATGGCCAGACCCTGGTTCGTGTCATGACAAAGATGGTATCAGAGCCTAGGTTTAGTGTCCTTGGGTGTCCAATAAATCCATGTCAAGTAGAATCTCTTTTATGGGTATGTAGCATGCCACACTTATAAGAGAGAGGCTACGGGCATTTAGGAATATTTCTCTTTCTTGTTATTCTATTTTTGAGCTATCGAGTCTAAGGTCTTGAATCTCTCTAATCCCTATTTGTTTGCCTTTCAGATCATACCTCCAAGAAGATCTGATAACCATGGAAACTCTTCTGTCCTGTGTGAGGATAATGTGGATGGAGCTCGTCCAACTTCAGAAGTTCAGACCCGGTCTAGGGTCGCTACTTTTGATAGCCCTGATAGAGCTCCACCAGTTTCTTTTGTCTCTCCTCAGGAACCCCAGGCTGGTATGTCTAATATCGAGTTTTGCCAGTTAATTCATTTGCTTACCCAGTTAGTAGCCTCTCGGACTGAGCAGGTTGTTTCTGTTTCTCCATCCTCTGAGGTCGCTAGTTTTGGCCAATTCATGAGATTGAGTCCTTCTATTTTCACTGGCTCTAAAGTTGAGGAAGATCCTTCCTATTTCATTGATGAGATGAAAAAAGTCTTTTGTGTGATGCATGCTACTAAAGTGGAGGGTGTAGAATTCATAGCTTATCAATTGAAGGATATAACATACTAATAGTATGAAAAGTAGGAGCAACTTAGGGATGCTAATAATGAGTCTACTTTGAGGGATGACTTCTCTAGTGCTTTTATTGGTCATTTTTTTCTCAAGGTTGAGAGAAGTGAAGGCTGAGGAATTTATAAATTTGAGGCAAGGCAGGATGACAGTTAAGGAGTATAACTTAAAATTCTACCAATTACTTGGTATGCTCTGGAGCTGGTAACTAGCATGAGGTCTAGGATGAGGAAGTTTGCTTTTGAGTTATCCTGAGACTTGATTCTGGAGAGTAACAAGGCACAAAGATATTTCTTAGCTTGTGGTTTATATGTAGCAAGCCGAAGAAGAGAAGAAGAAGCAGGCAGAAATTAAGGAGAGGCAGAGTAAAAAGTTTTACTACTCGAATCAGGGTGGAGGTCAGGAACAAAGTTGTTGAGATGAAGAAAAATAGTCAAAAAAGAAGTGAAGTAACTCTGTTCCTACTCTACAGCTAGTACTCCTTGTCCAAAGTCATCGGGTGATTGTTGTTTTAGAAAAGTGTTGGTCCCATGACACAGGGTGCCTATTCTAAAGATAGTGGGGCTCATTCAGCTTCATCCTATCTTTCTTGTGATTTTATGGTCAGGTGCATTATGGTGTTTATGAAAAAGGGAGGAACAAGTGCTTTAGATGTGGTCAGATTGGTCATATGTCGAGAGATTATCCTTATAAGGTTGCTTCTAGGAAAATAAGATTTCTGTTGTTGCTGCATCAGCTCTTGCACCAAAGGGTGCTACTTCTGCTTCTATCTCTGGCATTGGTTGGAACTATCTCTATGCCTTTACTACCCATTAAGAATCTGAGGCATCCCTTAATATCGTTACTGGTATGTTGAAACTCTTTTTTCTTGATGTGTATTGTATACTTAATTCGGGGTCTAGCCTCTCTTTTGTGACCCCATATGTGGTTGTATATTTTGGATTCGATCCTGAGTACATTTTGAACCCCTTCTACTCAGTAGGTGACTTTGAGGTTGCTAGAAGAGTCTATAGGGGTTGTGTGGTATCTGTTAGTGATAGAGAAACTCTAGTAGATCTAATAGAGTTAGACATAGTTAATTTTGATGTCATATTGAGGATGGATTGGTTGTATTATTGCTATGCTTCTTTAGATTGTCGAACCCGTAAGGTAATCTTCAATTTCCCTAATGAATCAGTCATTAAATAAGAAGGTAGTTCCCTAGTGACAAAAAAAAGGTTCATATCATATCTTAGAGCCTAGAAAATAATTTTTAAGGGGTGTCTCTATCATTTGGTCCCGGTTATAGATTCTACCTCGAAAAGTCCTTCCTTACATTCGGTCACCATAGTAAATAAATTTTCTAAAGTTTTTTATGATGATATTTCTAATGTTTCTTCTGATAAATAGAGTGATTTTGGGATTGATCTTGTCCTATACACTTATCTATCTCTATCCTTCTATATAGAATGGCTCCAGCTGAGTTGAAAGAGCTCAAAGAACAGTTAAATGATCTTTTAGACAAAGGTTATATCCGTCGTAGTATGTCCCCATGGGGTGCACCTATTTTGTTCATGCGTAAAAAGGATGGTTCCCTTAGAATATGTATTTATTATCGGTAATTGAATAAGGTAACGGTAAAGAATAAGTACCCTTTTCTAAGGATATATGATTTGTTTGACCAGCTTCAGGGTGCTAAATTCTTCTCCAAGATTGATATTCTGTTTGGGTACCATTAGTTGAAGATTATGGAGACGGATATCCCTAAGACTTCTTTCTAAACCCAGTATGGTCATTTTAAGTTTTTGGTGATTTTTTGGCTTGACCAATGCTTCGACAGTATTTATGGATCTTATGAATCAAATTTTTTATTAGTTTTTAGATTTGTTCATGATTGTCTTTATTGACGATATTTTAGTATACTCCAAGAGTGAGGCAGATCATGTTGATTATTTCTGCCTTGTGTTGCAGACCCTAAAGGATCAACGTTCATATGCTAAGTTCTCTAAGTGCGAGTTCTGGTTGAATGCTGTGACTTATTTGGGTCATGTTTTTTCCAGTGAGGGGATCATGGTGGATCCACAAAAGGTTGTGAAGGTTAAGAAGTGGCCTAAATCCACTACTCCAATCAATATTTGGAGCTTCTAGGGTTTAATTGGTTATTATTAAAGGTTTGTGGAGAGCTTCTCTTCTATTACTGCCCCTTGACCAAGTTGACTCAGAAGAAAGTAAAGTTCTTGTGGTTGGATATGTATGAGGGCAGTTTTGAGAAGCTGAAGGATAAGTTGACTTCGCTCTAGTTTGACCCTTCCCCAAGGTTTTGATGGTTTTGTGGTCTATTTTAATGCATCTTGGGTGGGACTTAGTTGTGTATTAATGCAGCATGTCAAAGTGGTAGCTTACGCTTCTAGGTAGCTGAAAGTTCATGCAAAGAATTATCCGACTCATGACTTAGAGTTATTAGTTGTGGTATTTGCATTAAAGATCTAGTGGCATTATTTGTATGGGGTTCATGTTGGTATCTTTTTAGATCATAAGAGCCTGCAGTATGTATTCAATCAGAAAGTGCTGAATCTCAGGTAAAAAAGATGGCTTGAGTTGCTCAAGGACTCTTACATGAGTCTTCACTATCATCTAGGTAAAACTAATGTGGTTAGTGATGCTCTTAACAGGCTATCTATGGGAAGCTTATCTCATATGGATGAGGAGAAGTAGGATTTGGTGAAGGATATCCACCATTAGTCTTACCTTAGATTTCGTATCTTGGACTCTGAGAATGGTGGTGTGTTTGTGCAAAAGGTGACACAATTATCTCTTGGTTCAAAAGTAAAAGAGAAGCAAGTGTTGGAGCCTATCGTGATGCAAATTAAGAATGGTGTAGGCAACCAAAAGGTGATGGTTTTTGAGATTGACGATGATGGTATCTTGAGGTACTAAGAGATATTGTGTGTTCTCGACATTAATAAGCTGTGAGGTAGGATTTTAATCGAGGCCCATGAGTCATGGTGTACAGCTCATCCTGGGTCAACAAAGATGTATCATAACCTTAAGGAGATTTATAGGTGGGATAATATGAAGCGGGATATGGCCAATTTTATGGCTAAGTGTATGGTGTGTCAGCAAGTGAAGGTGGAACACTTGAGGCCTGGTGGGTTGTCTCAAGAGATTGAGCTGTTGGTGTAGAAATGGGAGATAATTAATATGGATTTTGTTATTGATCTTCCGCGGTCTTGCCAGCAGTTTTATTTGATCTGGGTCATCGTGGTTAGGATGACTACGTCTGCTCACTCCTTGCCAGTGAGGACTAATTTCTCTTCTGAAGATTATCCTAAGTTGTTCATTGAGAAGATCATGAAGTTGCATGGTGCTCTAGTTTTCATTATTTTTTATTGAGGTACTCAGTTCTCATCTCACTTTTGGAGGTCGTTTCAAAGGGGTTTGGCAACTAAGGTGACCCTTAGCACCATTTTTCACCCACAGATGGATGGGCAAGCAGAAATGGCGATTCAGGTTTTGGAAGATATGCTTTGGGCTTGTATAATTTACTATGGTGGTAGATGGGTTGACCACTTGCCACTCATAGAATTTGCTTACAACAATAGTTATCACTCTAGCATTGGTATATCTCTTTGTGAGGCCTTGTATGGTAGAAGATGTAGATCTCCTATCGGGTGGTTTGAAGTTGGTGAGGCTAAGATATTTGGCCTGGATTTGGTTCACCAAGCAATGTAAAAGGTGAAGATAATTCAGGATAAGCTTAGTTTAAGACCGCCCAAAGTTGCCAAAAGTCCTATATGGACATGAGGCAGAGAGAATTGAAATATAATATGGGAGATTGGGTTTTCCAAAAGGTGTCTCCAATAAAGGGAGTGATGCAGTTTGGGAAGAAGGGGAAGCTCAACCCCCGTTAGTGAAAAGGGTTGGTAATATTGATTATGAATTAGAGTTGCCTTCTGTTTTGGACTCTGTTCACTCAGTATCTCATGCTTCGATGTTGAGAAAGTGCGTGGGTGATCCTTCAATGGTTATTTCTCTAGAAAAGGTGGATATTTTAGATTCTTTATCCTATGAGGAAGTTCTGGTGAATGTCTAGGATCAACAAGTTCTCGATTGTGGACTAAGGACGTGGCTTCATTAAAGGTTCTTTGGAAGAACCAAAAGGTTGAGGAAGCTACTTGGGAATTCGAGGAGGACATGAAGTCCAAGTATCCATTTTTGTTCCCTAATTCAAAAAATCATGCTTAAGGTATGTGTATTCTTTAACATCTTTGTTTTCTGACTTTGTTAAAAGATATTTTGATTTTTTTGGTATTTTTGTTTTCTGTCTTGTTAAAGGTAATAATGGGAGTGCCTTATTTTAAATTGATCTAGCGTATGGCTTGTCCTATCATTCAAGGACGAATGATCCTAAAGGGGGAATAAATAACGCCCCGAGTTTTTGGTTCTTAAAAATTCCTAAAATTTTGCACTCACTGCCTTGAATACGACTTGGATTATGAGTTGTAGGGTGTCTTGATGGGTCGTTGGGATAAGTCGTAACCAAATCAAAAAGTTTTTGGCTAGATTTTGCTCTGTGTATAAGTGGCTCACTAAGAGTCGTAAGGATTTGTTATGAGTCGTTGGTGTAAATCATAGGGTGCCTAGCGTATGCCCTAATTTGGGTTCTGTGTTGACTACGACTGGACCCTACGAGTCGTAGGGTCTCATTATGAGTGGTACCAGTTGATTCGTAGGGTTAACAGTGTGTGGGGGTCCTAGAGATTGTCTTAGTTACGACTCGTTCGCACGAGTTGTAAAGAGTGGCTACGAGTTAACGGTTGACTCATAGTCAATGGCGACACTTTTTACCTTTTAAGTTAAAGGCATTCTTGACATTTCCCCTCTTACCCAACTTGAAACCCACATCTTATAACCCTTTTAGGGTGTCATTAGCACTCAGAAACAAATCTAAGTAATTTCTCAAACACTCTAAAAGGCTCTCTAAATTCCCTCAAGCAAGTCAAGCTATGGTTTCATCAAGTTGGTCATCCAAGGGCTCTAGGGTTAAATTCTCTTCGTGAAACTTGATATTTCAGGAATGTGACTCTACCCTTATACTTAATATTTGCATGAAAGTACATGGTTATTTACGTGATTAAAAGTAAGGGTTTTAACATGATTGAGGGTTTTGACATGAATGGTCAATTAATTATTTTCCATGGTTTTATTATGCATTACTCATGTCTTAAATATGATTTTGAACTTGTGGGTGTATGGTTATGGTAAATAAACTAAGGCATTGTGAATTCCCAAACTTGTGACTTTTGAAGTTGTTATGACCCCAACCCCATATTGTGAAATTGTTCTCAGTTATGAGAAATATGGGAATTTAACTATTCTTGAACTAGTACATTATGATGTTGAATTGAATCTTATGGGTTGGTGTTTTCAAAAGCTATTGCATAATTGAACTAAGAACGGTTGTGAATTCCCCAAGTAATGAAATTGCTTTGGCATGTTGATGTTACCTTGCAAGTGTAGTTGGTATGGTGATACCAACAATGTATGCCTAAATGTGTCTTATGGTTTAATAAATGGGATTATGTGATAATTATTTTAATTAGGCTTTAAAGAGGGTTGTGTGACTAAGTCGTAAAAGTAGAGGTCCGAGATACCAACACTGGAAATTGCAGTTGCTGATGTAGGGGTCTATATGACCGGGTGGTTTGAGTCCCCCTATTATTATTATATGATTGGGATGTTTGAGTCCTCTATATCTTATTAGATGATTCGGTGCTCGTGTCATCTTGATATGTAGGGAGGTTCGAGTCTCCTAAAGTGTATATGTATACCTTCTGGTTTGTGCGACCATACGTACTAGGCCCTACGAGTTGGGGGAGAGTTGGGCCTATATAGCCAGTGGGTGTCTTATATGTTATGACTGTTGAGCTATACAATCCATATAAAGCTTTTTAAAATGCATGTTTTGCCTTGTTACATATCCCGACATATGATATATATATATGTACATATATGCATTAGATGACGTGCATGGAATCTCAAATGATTTTAAGCTATTGATCATGACATTATGTTATCCCGTATTCTTGAGCTACTTGCTATCGCTCCAACTGCTAACCATCTTTGGATGTTGTATCCCACACGATGTAGAAACTGGCCATAGTTCCACTTCTTCTGCTCAGTGATTAGGATTCGGTATCAGCTCATGAGTTGACATTGAAGTGGTGAGCTTTCATACATAAAAAAACTATATTTCATGTTCTAGTCTCTTATGTTTAGACTATTTAGACTGGTTTTTGGCTATAGTCTGGGGCATGTCCTGATACTTTATTGATATACAGTTTTGGTTCATGTCTCGAAGGCTTTGTTGGATTACTATGGACTTGGGTGGTGTTGGACGGTTGTTTTGGATGGTGGTTGGTTGTTGATCATTGAAGTATCAATTATTCTCGAATCTATCTTGTTATATGTTCAGAATTTATCCGACATTGGGAATGTTATGTTTACTTAGTTAGATGCTGGGGGTGGTCTCCGGTCCATGTGGGACTTATGATGCCTGTCACGGTCAGGCCCTAGTTCGGATCAAGACAACAACCTAATTGTGTAAGAAGTTGATTAGCCATATCTTTTGTGGATGGGCCTTTGCTATTAGGGTAGCAATTTTTGAAGTCATCGGATTATGACTCATAATATGCTCCGAACCACAGGTGTGATATTTTTCATAAGTTATAATGCAAAATCTGTCAGAACTTATGAATTTCACAGCCCTCAACCACCAGTTGCACTCCGAATGTGCCCATCTAAAACAATACACACTATGCAAATTAATCACCTTTTTGAGTCTGAATTATTTTTTCAAGCAAGAAATATGCAATGAAATTACTAATTCTTCCTTGTTCTTTGTCATTCCCTTGTAAGAACCTATTTAATCATCTTGAAGATTACTCGATTGTGTTGATTTAGAATTGTCCATTATATTGCTCGTAACAATGGGCGTAGGTTTTTGATCCTCCTTAGCCTTCACTTCATCTCCATTCTCATCATCATTTAAAATACTCATGTCCACATTATCCAATTTATCATTAAACATATCTTGTTGTTGTTCACAAAATTTATCATTCAATTTTTCAACCACGTACACCCTTAAAATGGGCTAGCTGCATCACTCAGATAAACACGCAAATAAACTTGATCGCTTATCTTAAAAGGTAGGGACCTCTGATTTTCCAAAGAATTATGCATGTAACTGATGATAAGATCTTTCGGTTGATAGTTTAGTCCACAATAGCTGGTGATTAAGTTCACAAAATCATCATACAAAATATCTCTTTGAATTGTCATCGCTATCGTCTCTATCATTTCACCATCCTTCCAAATCCAAATATATCGATTATTTTTCTCGATCCATTCACCATGACAATCAACCCGTATTGTTATTGATTTCTCCATTAATAGTACCTAAAGAAATTTGTTAAAAAAGTTAATAATGATATTATATTAAAATTAATAATGATATATATAGAACAAAAAAATTATAAGCACCATCATTATCAATGTCTCAACAGGTGAGTCATCTATTACAAACAGGTGTATCATCTATTGGATTTAGCTCCAGGTTTTATCCTGATATTGTAACATGAATTCCAACAGATGAGTCATCTGTTGCAATAGATGACTGATCTATTGGATTCAACTTCAGGTTATGTCCCAGTACTATAACATGAATCCTATGGACGAGTCATCTATTGCAATAAATCAGTCTTCTATTGCAACAGATCTATCATTTGTTGCAACAAATTTGTCATCCGTTGTAACAGATGTATCATTTGTTGGAATTCAACTTCAGGTTCTATCCTAGTGCTATAATATGAATACAACAGATGACTCATATATTGGATTCAACTTTAGGTTCTATCTAGTGTTGTAATATGAATCCAACAGATGAGTCACCTGTTGCACAATAGGTGACTCATCTGTTGGATTCATGTTACATAGCCAGTAGCTTTGTCCAATAGGTAGGTCATCTGTTGCTACAGATGACTTACTTATTGGGAACTCTATCCAACAGGTGTTGTAAATAAATACAACAATTGTTGAATAAGTAGTATTGTTGAAAAAACCGGAGTAGAAGATATACTTAGATGAGAAATTAAACTAAATATCATAATTTTACTTACCATAATCACGTATAAAGTAATGCCTAGTGATATATGAATAAAATTTGACCTAAAAATTTGGTCCACTAGTAGCAGTAGTGTTAACAACAACAATAGTACGACAAATAAAGAAGAAGAAGATGATGATGAACAAGAAGAGATAACCACGAAGAAGAATATGAAGAACAAAAAAGCAGCAGCAACAATGAACAACAACAATCCAAGTGAAGAGAGAGAAAATAAGAGCAATAGTCGTGTCTAGCACTTTTTTCCTTCATTTTTAGTTATTAGGGTTTTACAGTGGGCCAAAGTGTAAAATAAAAAACTTGAGTACAATTCTCACATATGGGTCAAACTTTCTGAATCCATCACTTAATACTTGACACCAACACTCAATAATTAACGCTTGAGTCACCTACACCTAATTCTAAAACTTTTTGTCACTCTTAATTCATTGTCCCATAATAGTTCCATGATAAAAAAAAATTGGTTAGTGTTTCCTATTGAGTGAATAGGCTAAGTGAAGATATTATTTTTAAGTTCTTTTTCTTTTTTGGATTGGTTTATAAAGAGTGAATTGATTAAGGGATCGCTAGGTATGAGGTATAAGGTATAATAGTCCTATGATAAAATATACAATTATTTTATTCTATATTTAATTGGATGTATTAGTTAATATCAAGATTATATGTCTCGCCATTTATACCATATTGATGGAATAAGCTCTGTTCCCTAGGCATATACACAGGGGTAGAGCTAACCTAGGGCTAGGGGGCTCATCCAAACCCCCTTCAACGAAAACTTATACTATTAACATAGATAAAATTATTTCTTATGTATATATAGTAGATGTTGATCCTCCTTCGATTAGTTCGTACGTTTTCTTCTGAACACTCTTATAAAAATTTTGGCTCCGTCGTTGCATATACATGCACGTATTGTTACATGTATTTGTTTGGTAGGTATGTACTTCAAATAAGTACTAAACTTCTGGCTTGTGGGTGGTAAGTAGTACTTAGGTCCTGTTCGGCCTTGAGATTTTCTTCACTTTTTTGAAAATTATTTTATCTTATGCCAATTATAACTCCGAGTTGATGTTTGGCCATGAAAATTTCAAATACAACTCTTGTTTTTACTTTTTTTCCATCTTCCTTCTCTCACAAAAATTTAAAAACAACTCCAAGTATATTCATGGACAAACTCAATTCTAACTCCAACTTCAACTCAAATTCCAACTCCAACTTCAAAATTTTAATTTTCATGGCCAGATGCCCACTTAATTATTTGAAGTCATTTTTTTGGTCATTGTTGTTTCCTATTGAGTGAATATATTGAGTAGAGTAGTTAAGTTCTTTTTGTTTTTGGTTGTTTTCTAAAGAGTTAAAAGATTTAAGAGTTTTAATCTAAAAGAGTTATAATTGAGGAGTAACAGGAATATCTCATAATGTAGGTGTGAAATTTACAAAATTATACTTCTACATTTTTTAGTTGTCATATTTCACTTTTCGAGAGTTAATGTGACTATTTTTTTTTTAGATTAGATTAGTTTGCTATTTTAAATTTACAATTAGGATATTAAAAAATTAAACAAAAAGTACTATAAATTGCAATTTTTCTCATATCAACATAACAAATACTATATTTTAAACTGTTCAACTTTCTTAAAGGCCACTATATTACTTGGTAAACCACGTACACTTGTATTTACACTTGGGCGCTGTCAGTGCCCTTAGTTGAGGCACTAGAGAAGATGCTAGGATATGTTAAGTTTATAAAAGACCTTGTGACAACGAAAAGAGTTGTGAGCTATGAACCCGTGGATAATCTTCATCATTATAGCTCTATTTCTATAAAATCACTAATGCAGAAAAAAGATGATCCAGGAGCATTCATTGTCCTTTGTATGATCAGACCGTTTAACTTTGCAAAATATTTTTGCGATCTTGGAGAAAGAATTAACCTCATGCCATTAGCAGTTTTTAGACAATTGGGTTTGGGAAATCCTACACCTACTAATATGTAACTTCTGATGGTTGACAGGTCGGTGAAAAGACCGGTGGGAATTTTGTATGATGTTCTGGTTAAAGTTTCTAGCTTTATATTTCCAGTGGAATTTGTGATTCTGGACTGTGATATGGATTTCAAAGTTCCCATAATCTTAGGTAGACCGTTCTTAGTGACTAGGAGAGTGCTAATCTATTTGGAGTGCAATGAGGTAAAATTAAGGCTCAATGACGAAGAGGTTAGCTTTGATATGTGCCAATCTATAAAGCAATGGAAGGAGATGAGTGTTGTTTCAGTTATTGATGTGTTTTATGAAAGTGATCAAGAGGTATCAGTTTAAGAAAGATTTGAGGTGGAGACTTTAGCTACAGTGTTGATGAACTTAGACAGTGAGGGAATTGATGAGATGATGACACCGTATGTGCACTAACGGGGATGGGGTCGTACTCTTATGCCCCAAGAAGTTGGATTTGGAAGAACCACCAGTGTTGGAACTGAAGGAGTTGCCAGGCCATTTGTGGTATGTGTTCCTAAGTGATGGAAATACTTTACCAGTTATTATTGCATGGATTTGGGGGAGCATCAGGTCGAGGCTCTTATTTCTGTACTGAGGCGCTATAAGTAAGCTATTGGGTGGACTATTGCCGACATCATAGGCATTCTACCTAGTATTTGTACACATAAGATCCAATTGGAAGAAGAATGCACTCCTATGATTGAACATCAACAAAGATTGAACCCACTAATACAGGAAGTGGTGAAGAAGGAGATCATAAAGTGGCTTGACACTGGGTTAGTTTACCTAATCTCTGACAGTAAGTGGGTGAGCCTTATGTAGTGCGTTCCTAAGAAGAGAGGCATGATAGTTGTAGCAAATGAGAGGAATGAGTTAATTCCACTCAGATCGGATACTGGTTGGCGAATCTGTATGGATTATAGAAAGTTGAACTCCTAGACGTTAAGAGATCATTTTCCAATACCCTCCACAGACCAAATCCTTGATCGATTGATAGGAAGGGGTTGGTACTACTTCCTCAATGGTTACTTAGGATACAATCAAATATCAATTGCTCCTGGGGATCAAGATAAGACAACTTTCACATGCCCCTATAGAACTTTTGCATTCAAACAAATATCGTTCGTATTGTGTAATGCAGCAGCTACATTTCAAAGGTATATGATGTCGATCTTTTCATATATAGTAAAGGACACTTTGGAAGAATTATGTACAAATTTTTTGTGGTAGGTGATTCCTTCTACTTGTGTTTGGTAAATTTGGGGAAGGCTTTGCAGCAATGTGAGGAATTCAATCTTGTTCTAAATTGGGAGAAGTTCCACTTCATGGTGAAGGAGAGCATATTATTGGAACACAAAATCTCAGCAAAAGGAATTAAGGTTGATAGATCTAAGATTGAAGTTATTGAAAAACTACCTCTTCCTATCTCTGTTAAAGAAGTTTATAGTTTTCTTGGCCATGATGGTTTTTTTCGAAGGTTCATCAAAGATTTTTCCAAAATTGCAAAGCCCACTTTGCAAGTTATTGGAAAAGGAGAGAAAGTTTAGGTTTAATGATGATTGTATAAATGCGTTCCAATTTCTTACAGAAAAGTTGGTTGTTGCAACTGTCATTATTGCTCTAGACTGGTCTAAGCCATTTAGAGTGATGTGTGATGCAAGTGGGGTTGCTCTCGAAGGTGTTTTGGGGAAAAAGAAGGAGAAGTTCTTTTGCCCCATTTATTATGCTAGTAAGGGTTTTAATGGTGTAAAAAAGAATTACACTGTGACAGAATAAGAACTCTTGGCTGTAGTGTATGCGTTTGAGAAATTTCGGGCGTATCTATTGGGAACTTAGGTAGTAGTTCACACTGACCATGCAGTGTTGAGATATATAATGGCAAAGAAAGATTCCAAGCCAAGACTCATAAGATGGGTGCTACTACTTCAGCAGTTTCACTTTGAAGTCAAAGATAGGAAAGAATGTGAAAATCAAGTAGTTGATTTTTTGTCCAGGTTAGAAAATGACTAAATGAATATGGAGAAGCAGAAAATTAATGATTCTTTCTCGGATGAGCAGATTCTAGTGGCTACTCTTGATTTGGAGCCATGGTATGCAGACTTGGCTAACTTTGCAGTCAGTGATATCATCCTAGAAAGCCTATCGTTTCATCAGAAGAAGAAATTTCTACGTGATTTCACTAGGTATTTTTGGGATGAACCTTATTTGTTCAGATGTTGTGCTGATAATATCATCAAAATATATGTCTCAAAGGTTGAGATTCAGGGTATCTTGGAGGCTTGTTATTCTTCCCCAGTTGGGGGACACCATGCAAGTGATCGTACTGCAGTGAAATTTTTTGCAAAGTGGATATTATTGGCCTTCAGTCAATAAGGATGCTTAAAAATTCGTGAAGAAGTGTGATCAATGCCAACGACAGGGTTCAATCTCTAGGCATCATGAAATGCTTATGTATAAGATAATAGAGGTAAAACTATTTGACATTTGGGGCATAGAATTTATGGGACCATTTGTGAGTTCTTGCGGTCACAAATATATTTTGGTTGCTATGGACTACGTGTCCAAGTGGGTTAAAGTGGTAGCTTTGGCAGATAATAAAGGGAAAAGAGTTGTAGCGTTCTTGAGAAAAAATATCTTCTCACATTTTGGTGTTTTGAGAACTATCATAAGTGATGGAGCATCGCACTTCTATAATAAGACGTTTCTAGCTACAGTTTTGAAGTATGGGGTGAAACAACATAAGGTAGCCACTCCTTATCACCCACAAACTAGTGGGAAAGTGGGGGTATAGAATAGAGAGATCAAGTCAATCTTAGCCAAGACTATAAATGCGAACAAAAGTGATTGGTCAAAGAAACTGGATGCTGCTCTTTGGGCTTACAAGACAACCTTTAAAACGCCAATAGGAATGTTGTCTTAACAACTTATTTTTGGTAAGGCTTTCCATTTTCCAGTTGAAATGGAACATAAAGTGTTATGGGCACTTAAGAAATTGAATTTGAATTGGAAAGAGGTAGCTGAATTGAGGCTAGATCAGCTAAATGAGGTAGATGAGTTCTGACTCCATGCCTATGAGAGAGCTAATCTATACAATGAATGAATGAAGAAGTATCATGATCGCAGAATAAAAAAATAGGACTTTCAAGCAGGTGATTGGGTACTACTTTTTAATTCTTGTTAAGCTTTTTCCTGGCAAGTTAAAGTCGAGATAGTCTGGACCCTTCAAAGTAATTCAGGTGTTTCCATTGGGTGTGGTGGAACTCAAGACCAAAGATGGGAGTAAATTCAAGGTGAATGGACAATGGATCAAGAATTACCTTGGTCCAACAAGTGAGGTAAAAGTGATATCAATGATATATCTTGATGAATTCTGAGTAGTCAAGATAATTGAGTCGTGCTACGATGTTAAATCAGGCGCTAGTGGGAGGCAACCCACAATGTGTTGTTGTAGATTTGGTTAAGATTATTTATTTTTATGGTACAATTAATTTGGTTGTTAAGTGTGCAGGAATTATATCTCAGGGAGAATTAATTAAGCAAGTGGACATGTTGAGACGGAAATGCTTAGGAACCGTCAGTCACCAAATGGACCGTCAAAGTCATGGAAAACAAGTAGGTATTCTGGATAAGGCTTGATGACACAAGCAACGTACCATCACCTAGGTTACATGCCGTCACTTTAAAAGTCACAATTGGGAAAGAAATCTATCTTACTGGATAAGGGATGACGATAAGTGCGACTGACCGTCACTTCAGTGATGAACCGTCACTCTGACCATCAAGATGAGTCAATTTGCATGATGTTCTGGTAAGCTGCGATGGAGTATTCGATGGACCGTCAGCTAGTCCATTAGAAAAACTCTGGTTTATAAATGTATGGGTTGGGGAAAATTAAGTTTAATAGGCTATTTGAACCGACCCAAAGGACTATTAAATGGATAAATGAAATTAGATACATACACGCTCCTGCCACTCTAGCTCCCAAAACTGTTGAAACTCCCACGCATTCATTGTTTTTAAATTAAATTCATCTCCTGTGAGGACTCTTCTCTTTCTTCCCTCTCCTATTTAAACAACCAATCATATTCTCTATTTTCATCAGTCTCCAACTTTTAATTTTTACTCTTTAAAGCATAAGGAGATAGTTATTTATAGTTTGTGAGGTTTTAAGAATAAAGAAAAACATCAAGAGCAGGGTATGATTCTAACTTCTTCTCTTTATTTAATAGGGTGAGCATGCTAAGACGTAAGTACAAGTGCTTTCTAAAGAGTGTTTATTTTGCATATATTCCTAAAAGGTCAGCATATTTAGGTCCGATACATTGTTGTATTCCTACAGACATTTCTCTTTCTAACCAAACAATTACTAGTAGTTGTGAGTCGAACGCTGGTATGGTTTGGTTAGGGTAAAGTTTAAGTAAACTCTGTTCCATTATGCCCAAAAGTGGTTGAAAAAGAGACCTTACGAGGTGAAAATTGTGAGAAAAAAATTTGAGGCTACCAGGTGTTTGACGAATTGCCGCAAAGGGAAATAGAAACTTCAAAAGAACTGTTGAAGGCTAAAACGACAGACAGTCAACCTAGTGACGAACCGTCACAAGAGCGTCGTCAAAATAATTTTTGAAATACTTTCTGACAAGCCGCGATGGACAAGGTGATGGACCGTCAGCCTAACCATCAATAACTCACTGTTCCTCTATTAAGCTGTAACGTACAAGGCGACGGGCCGTCACTAACTTGACGGACCATCAACCTAGCCGTCACTTTAAGACAGTGAATTCTTCTTTCTTTGTAATTATAACTTGTTATATCTTTTGACTCAGTTGTGTGATCTTATATTCTTTTCTCAGGCATTATGACTCAAAAACTACCTATAAGAAGAGGTGGTAGGCAATCTCAACAATCACGAGACACCACTACTTCAAGGGGCAGAGGTGAACAGGAATGGGATAATAAAGCACCAACCTTCAACACCCGCCAAAGTAAGAAAAAGAAACAAACACTCTCCTAGTCTGATAAGGAGACTAAAAATAAGTGCAGTAGGAGTACTAGATCTAGCACCGATAAGAAAAGGGTTAACACTTTAAACCTTGACCCAGTCGATGTGTCAGAACCTGAGAAAGGAAATGTGATCAAAAGCAAGAACCCAAAAGTGCGTGAAATAATTTGGTTGAAGGTTGAGGGTGCAAAAAAGTACTTCTATGATGGGCTTCTGCCAACACAGAACAAACCTATGAAGCGACTCATCGTAGAAGAGTATCAAATAGTCACTTCCAGTCTCCATGAGTATCCGGATCTGGAAAGGAGGTTCAATGAGTATGAGCTAGCAAACTTGAGCAAGCCTCCGAGGTCGTACTATCCAAATTTGGTGCGGGAATTCTTCGCCAACTACTTGGCACTATTGGAGAAGGATTGTACCAAAGGCTCTAAAATTGCAGACATAAGGAACAGGACTCAAGTTCCTCTAAGAGGGATAACTATTGATATTTCTAATCTCACATTAAATAGAATATTTGTGGTCTAGATTATGAAGCACCAGCATCATACCAGAGCTAAAGCATTGTATGTTGACAGCATCTAGCCAAAGCCCTTGGTTGGCTAGGGTTCTTACAGATGAAAGTAACCCATCATGGCCACAGGGAAAAAAACGAATTAGAAAGTCGTCCCTAAGTTTTAGGGTAAAGTTTTGGTGGGCCATCGTCAGGTTGAAGCTGATGCTTACAGGAGTGGATGCTAACTTGGATAATCAAAGAAAAGTGTTGGTAGCCAGTATGATTGACGGGTTAAATATTGAATTCGGCCATATAATTATTGATAAAATATTTATTCATACCCACAAGACGGCAAAAGCATTACCATTTCTGTACTTGATCACGAAGTTGTGTAGGCAAGCTAATGTGACTATACTAAAGGGAGTGGATGATAAAGTTCAAGCATTTAGAATACTAGACATTGAATGGATAAAGGACAATTCTAAGTTCAAAATGAGAGTCCATAAGCCATCAACATATGAGACACTGTTTGCACCCATTCCAAAGACTTCAGAGATGCCCCCAGGTATGCCATTGCCACTAACCACTTATGCGCCACCACGTTATATGCCACCAGGTACTTCTGTAGGTTCGAAATCTATGCCTCCAGTGGGAAAGACATCAGATACTATATCTATCCCACTGAGATATTTTGAGTACAGGTTGACACAGGAGAACTTTGCAAAGACTGTAAAAGCTCAAAAGAAATTAGAGCAACAATTGAATATCTGGTTGAAAGAATTCAAGCGTTTATAGATAGAATTATTGTTGAAGCTCTTAAGCTATATGAAAACTTATATGTAAGGATGGATGATATGGAAGAGTGAGTGAACAACCGATTGAAAGAGCTATCCATTCCAGATTTTGCAAAGTTCATGGTTGAATTTAAGCAGGCACAGGCTGATATTGCTGAGTTGAATAAACAACCACCACCAAGTTTATTTGATCCCTTATTGATGATAAGTGATGAATAAAAAGGTCTTGTAGATCTCATGGGTAGGCCACTCAAGGGAAAAGGTAAATAAATTGATGAGGGTGTTGACACAAGGTCGAAAAGAAAGAAAAGGCACTGAGATGAAACACCTGAGTAAAGATCAATGAGAGATAAAGATAAAAGAAAGAAGAAAGTCATTGATGAAGCAACTGGGGTGTCCACTAGTTCATCCCGAAGAAGTGGACACATATTGGAGCCAGTGCCTATTCTGATACCTGCTACTGAGGAGGATACTGTTTTGAGTACCCCAACTACTGAGGGGGTTGCCACTGATGTACCTGAGGCTAAAGAAGTCTTACCTGACTCGACTGATTCACGAGCCTAAGGGCTTTTTAAGTATTCTGCTCTCTTGTACTTAAATTATGATACATTGAGAACAAAGCATTTTTACTTAGTAGGGTTGGGTACTTGTTGTGGAGTTGGTCACCACGGGGGATTTTGTTGCCTATGTTTTGTCCCTCGTGGTCTATCTAGTAGAACCGGCAAGTTTAGTTTGTTATTTTTCTGTTGTTTATCTTTTGTATAATTCTTATGATTGTAAATATGTTCTTTTTTATGTCACATTTCATGTGTATTGAAGAAGAATGATGTGGTAGAAAGCTGTGAACTTGTTAGTTTATGAAAATGCCCTTTTTGTCGCTTGATGAGTGGTGATAAACTATTGTGGATCTATGATTGGTGCAGGTCCAAGAGTCTGTAGTATGAGTAGTAGTTCATTTCCAGTGTGTGTGAGAATTTGATGTAGTTCCTACATTGTGTGTACAACGAGAACTTGCTCGATCCATTTTTTGTAGAGTTATGGTTGATTAAACAGGATAGGATAATAACCCTCCTTCTAATATTAGTCTATTTATCCTTAAAAGCTCTACCAAAAAGATGTAGATTTTCCCCTTTAACCCTCTTTGAGCCTTTGTTCTTAGTTATTTATTCACCCCAACAATTCAGATTCACTCTCTTCTTACTGATAACACCTGATTTTGGCCCTGGTCTAGCCTTGGACATTGTGCACCTCAACTCAGGCAAAATGCCTAAGTTGAGGGTGGCTACTGTTTGGAAGTTTATCATTCAAAGTTGGTAGTTTGAGTTGTGTAAAGTTGTCTCATCCGACCTTGATCTGTTTAGATAATGTGTACCTCAACTGACAGCATTAACATAAGTTAAGGGGAGCTGATACAGATATTCAAAAAAAGGGTGTTTTAGGACTGGTGTTTTAAGATTGAAGAATAAAGAGTACAGTTTGTAAAGGAATTTGAAATGAAGAATGAAGTAGTCATGGTGAGTAGCATTAAATTCAAGGAGGGTGAAGTATGTACCTGAAGTTACTATCCCTAAAACATTCCTCACCTATCACTGAAGCCTCATTACAAGCTATAAAAGTCCTATTTAATCCCTGCTAATTGACTGTACGCTGCATAAGATGATAAGGGCAAGCTTATAGGTGTATGTGATTTGTTTGAAACTTTCTTTATGAGAGTGAGAGTTCGATTCGTTAATCCACAAATTCAATGAGCAAGTGTGGTGAATTTCTTTGAATGTGAGGGTTATTTGAACTGCACTTGTCATTATTAATTTCTTTGAGATTGTGTGTCCATGAGCATGCATGTGTTGAATTGTAGAATAATGTCGAATGTGGATCCTTATGTGTTGATACTTATGAGTAAGGTGAAAATTAAGTAGTTATTTAACATGTATTTCAATAGTTGAGTACCTGTCATTGTTCTTATTATGCATGTGATGTGGTGTTGAGTTGCTTAAGAACAAGCAATTGTCTTAAGTTGAGGGTGTTGACGTTTTGACCTTTGATAGAATATTTTACACCTTTTACAAGGGATAATTGTATGTTTTTAAGCAACTATTGAAACATTTAATGCTGGGTTTTACTTGTTCTTAGTAAACTGACTCAGAAGAAGGATTAACTTGGAAAAGCAGGAAATAAATGCATGTGATGGACTAACTGACGGGTCGTCAGCCTTGCGACGAACCATCACTATGTCTGTCATGACTAAGTAGAAATGAAGCCATTAAGAACCCAAGTGACGGACCGTCAGGCCAGTGATGGGCCCTCACCGTGTCCATCAGATTTAAGCAGAACAAAGAAAAACTAGAGTCCAAGTGACGGACTGGGCAACGGGCCGTCAGACTTGCGATAGACCATCACTTTGGCCGTCACCCTTAAATAAAAAGCACAGAGATTAGGGTCCCAATGACAGACCAAATGACGGGCCATCAAGCCTACGATGGACCATCACTTTGGCCATCAACCATGACATGGCAGCCTGTGTTTTGAATTTTAAATTCCTATTTTCTGGGAGCCTATAAATATCCAGCTTAGGGTTAGATTAGGTATATTTTGGCTCTTGAAATATTTTGTAACTGAGAATTCTCCGAGAAACAAGATTATTCTTTGGAATTTCATTTTATTCACCAACATCTAAGATCTAGAACAAGCTCTTGTATCTTTGTAAGTAATTCTAAATCGTTTATGAAATATACAATGGAATTCTTTTCCTTAATTATGCGTGGCTAAAACTCCCATAACTAGGGTTATGGGAGCCTTGGTGTGATTTATTGCTAGGGTTGTGAGAATGGTCAAACTCCATAGATAAATTCAATTGCATAATCTTCTCTTTAGATTAATGAACTTTCTTGGTTGCAAACTCGAAGGATGTGCCCATAAACACCACTTGTTTGAGTAGAAAAGTTGATGTTGGGAAAAGAGAAGAGTTGCAAGAAAATCAAGGGCTTTAACTTTTGGTTATGGGATGATGCCTTAACAGGATTAACCCCCTTGAAAATTTAATTGAAATGCCTTAACAGGATTAACCCCCTTGAGGATTTAATTGAATATTCCATATTACTCGTTAAGTTTGAAAGAATTAAAGTGTAGCCATCTTTTAGGGTTGGGAAACAATTAGATAGACTTTAATGCTCAATTAACTTTGCAATTGGAATTGTTAAATAGGTATTTGAAATAGCTCATAACCCTGATTTTATCAACACCTTGGTGACCATAATCCTAGTTTAACTAATCTCATTGATTTCATCTTGCAAAATACTCACTAACTCAAATACCGAGTAATATTTTAAACAATATTTGCTAACAACATAACCCCCTTTTATTTTCGAAAACCTTTGATCAATAGTCTGCTAATAATCATACAACTTAGTTAACACCATATTTCCTATGGGATTTGACCCCAACCTAGTTGGGTTATATATTTGATAGCAACTGCTTACGCTCTTTAAGTAGAGTTGTAATTTGGGTGTATCAATTGGCAAGAAGTGACCAGACTTAATCATCCTATCCATGACGACCCAAATAGAATCAAACTGATGGCAAGACCACGGAAAACCAGTCACAAAATCTATATTAATTATTTCCCATTTCCACACCGGCAACTCAACCTCTTGAGTCAACCCACCTGGTATCAAGTGCTCAACCTTCACTTGCTGGCAAACCAAACACTTAGCCACAAAATTGGCCACATCCTCTTCAAGTTATTCCACAAATAAATTTCTCTTAAGTCACGATACATTTTTGTCGAACCAGGATGAACCGTATAATGTGACTCATGAACTTCGGCCAAAATTCTTTCTCGCAACCCATCAACATCGGAAACACATAATCTACCTTGGAACCTCAAGATACCTTCACCACCAATCTTGAAAGCCATCACTTTCTGCCTACCTAAATCCTCCTTGATTTGCATCAAGATGAGGTCCAACACTTGCTTCTCCTTCACCCCAGCACCAAGAGATGACTTTGACACCTTTTGAAAAATCACACCACCATCCTTGGAATCCAATAGATGAATTCGAAGATTAGCAAAATGGTGAATATCTTTCACCAAATTCTACTTCTCCTTATCCACATGAGATAAGCTCCTCATGGACAACCTTCTAAGAGCATTAGCAACCACGTTAGCTTTATCTGAGTGATTATGGAGACTTATGTCACAGTCTTTTAGTAACTCAAGACACCTTCTTTTCCTAAGATTTAGCTCCTTCTGAGTGAACACGTATTGCAGGCCCTTATGATTAGAATAAATTTTCACATGGACCCCATACAAATAATGTTGCCAGATCTTTAATGCAAATACCACAACTAATAATTCCAAATCATGAGTCGGATAGTTCTTCTCATGAACCTTTAGCTGTACAGAAGCATATGCAACCACCTTGCCATGATGCATCAACACACAACCCAGTCCTACTTAGGATGCATCACAATAAACAACAAATCCATCGGTACCCTCAAGTAGAGTCAAAATCGAATCCAAAGTTCAAAATCGAATCCAAAGTTAACTTATCTTTCAACTTCTCGAAGCTACCCTCACAAGCATCTGACCACAGGAACTTTACCTTCTTTTGAGTCAACTTCGTTAATGGGGCAGCAATAGAAAAGAAGCTTTCCATAAACCTTCTTTAATAATCGGCTAAATCTAAAAAACTCCGAATATCGATTGGAGTTGTGGGTTTAGGCCACTTCTTAACCTCCACAACTTTCTGTGGATCCACCATGATCCCTTCACTAGAAACAACATGACGCAGATAGGTCATAATATTTATCCAAAACTCACATTTTGAGATCTTCGCATACAACCGCTGATCTTTCAAGTTTGCAACACAAGACGGAGATGATCGACATGATACGCCTCACTCTAGAATACACCAAAATATCCTCAATGAATAAATTATGAACAAATCCATGAACCGAGTGAACACCTGGTTCAGAAGATCCATAAATGTAACTGGGGCATTAGTCAACCCAAAGGGCATCACCAAGAACTCAAAATAACCATACCAGGTTTGAAAGAAAGTTTTAGGGATATCCACTTCCCTAATCTTCAACTGATGGTAACCCGACCGAATATCAAACTTAGAAAAGTACTTAGATCTTTGAAGTTGATCAAAGAGATCATTGATCCTAGGGAGCAGATACTTATTCTTTATAGTCACCTTATTCAGCTGGGGTTAATCTATACACATACGAAGGGACCCACTCTTCTTACGTACGAAGAGAATCAAAGCACCCCGAAGAAACACTAGGGGGAATAAAACCCTTAACTAGAAGATCTTTCAACTGCTTTTTGAGTTTTTTCTACTCAGACGAAGCCATTCTATTGGGAGGGATAGACAATAACTCTGAAGCATATCGCGATAGCTGATAAACTTCAAAGAATACTCTTTTACTGTCATCCTACCTTTCTTTAGATTCACAAATTCCTCAGTCTTCGCCTCCCTTAACTTCTGAGGAAAGAAGCGATCAAAAAAACCACTAGAGAAGTCATCCCACAAAGTGGACTCAACATCATCACCCTTAGACTGATCCCATTCCTCATACCACTGATACGTCATATCCTTTAACTGGTAAGCAGCGAATTTCACACCCTCTATATCAGTATCATATATCACACAAAAAATATTTTCCATTTCATCAATAAAATTTTGAGAATCCTCCTCAACTTTAGAACCAGTGAAGGTCGAAGGACTCAACCTCATAAATTGACCAACTCTAGTGACCTCAGAAGATGGAGCAACAAAAGCAACACGCTCAGTTTGAGAGGCCACCAACTGGGTAAACATATGGATCGACTGGCAAAACTCAGCATTAGACACATCATCTTGAGGTGTTCGAGGAGGGATAGAGAAAATCGATGGAACTACACTGAGGCAATTAAAAGCAGCGGCCCTAGACCAGGTCTAAACTTCTTGAGTGTGATGAGCTCCATCTACATTGTCCTTAGATGGGACATAAGAGTTTTCACGAGCATCAGATCTTCTGGAAGACATAATCTGAAAAGTGAACATATGGAAATTAGAGGAGATTTCAAGATCTTAGACTCTATAGCTCCAAATAGAACAATAAGGAAGGAAAATATTCCTAAATAGCTCAGAGCCTCTCCCTTATAAGTGTAATGCGCTACACACTCATAAAAGAGACTCTACTTGACACAGATTTATGGATATCTAATAACACTAAACCTAGGCTCGGATACCAACTTTGTTACGACCCGAATAAGGGCTCCCACGAGGACTAGAGACCACCCCCTGTACCTAACCAAATAGAATATAATACCCCCAACATCGAATGAATTTCAAACATATAACAAGATAGCATAAGAAAAGCTTAAAGAATTTGAGATAAGTCAATGGCTGATAATCAATCAAAACCAACCAACCAATACCAGCCAAGTCCACAGTAATCCACAAATCCTTCTAATATAACCGAAATCAATAAAGTATTGGAACATGCCCCCAATAATAGCCAAAACAGTATCAATAGTCTATGACTCAAAAGAAAACATAACATAAAATGAGGCCTTCCTATATCTGGAAGCTCACCACTTTAAGTTAACTCACAAACTATCCACGAGCAACTAGTCACTGAGCAGGAAAGGTAGAGGTATGGCTAGTTCCTGCATCGTATGGGGATACAACGTACATATACGGTTAGCAAGTTGAACACTAGAATGTAACTTAGGAATAAGGGATAACATTAATGCGATGATCAACAGTTTAAAATCATTTGAATCCAATGCACACAATCAAATACATATATATATATATATCATATGTCGGGATAGGGAATAAGGCTTAACGTGTACTTTAAAACCTTAGTCTGGATTTGTGTAGCTCAACCATCATAAGAAGGAACCCACAGGCTATATGGGTCTACTCTTCCCTAGCTAGAAGGGTCTCACTGCATGTAGTCACATGAACTAGAGGATGTACATATGCACCATAAGGGACACGAACCACCCAGCATACTAAGGTGACTTAAGCACCCAATTATGCAATATAATATGGGGGACTCAAACCTCCAAATCATATAACAAGGGGGGACTCGAACCACCCCATCATTAAGACCCCCGCGTCAGCAACCATAATTTGTAGTGTTGGTCCCTCGGGACCTCCACTTTTATGACTCAGCTACACAATCCTCATTAAAGTCCAATTAAATCATTTATCACACATTCCTATTATTGATCCATAATTACATATTTAGGCATAACTATTGGTGTCGTCATACCAACTACACTTGCAAGGTAACATCAGCATGCTAACCAATTATCATTATTTGGGGAAATTCCCAACTCCCCTAGTTCAATTATACATTAGCTTGGGGAATTACACAATCCCATATGGTTTAATTCAAAATCATTATGATTCATTAGATTGTTAGATCATGCAATAGTTCAAGAGTACTTCAATATGCATACTTTTCATATTCAAAACCAATTTCATAATATAGGGTTGAGGTCATTATCACTTGAATGGTCAATATTCATAAATTAGGGGAAATCACAATCTCCTAGTTTATTCACCATACTCATGCACCCCATAAGTTCAGAACCATGAATAAAGCATGAACAATCATAAGTAAACCATGAGAAATATTGTTCAAAAACAATCATTCAAAAACCCTCAACCCAGTCTCCAAAACCAACATCAAAACAACATGAATAACTATTTAAAACTCATAGTTTTACAAAATAATAGTTGGGGAAGAGTAACATGCCTGAAATCCTAAGTTTGTATGAAGAGAATTCAACCCTTCGAGCTCTACTTGACGCACTTCTTGGAAACCCTAAGTATCTTGCTTGGGGGAATTTAGAGAGAACAAAGAGAGTCTTTGATGTGTTAAAGTGTTAAAATAATACCCCAAAGGTGTTTTATGGATGTGGGATCTAAGTGGATAAGGTAAATGTCCAAAGTGCCCTCAGCTTAAAGCTGGAAAAATTATCGCCAGTGACTACGGGTCACATGACAACTCATAACGACACTGGCGAGTCATAGCTAATACAGTGTCATCAGGAACACATACTGTAGACCCTATGACTTGCATCATACGACTCGTTAGAGGACCCTACGATTTGTTGGGTCCTATCTTCACTAGGACAATAATACTTGGAACATACACTGATTTGATAACGGCTGGGACATCACGACTTGTAATGAGTTCATACGGCTCATTGGGAGCCACTCATACTCAAAACAGAGAACATAACCATACACACTAGTCAGACTACGATTTGGGTCCTTACGACTCATCAAGACTCCATACGACTCATAAGCAGAGTCGTAATCAGAACAGTGAGGATAAAATTTCAAAAAGTTTCAAGGACTAAGAATCCGGGGTGTTACATAAAACATCATTTCAAATATAAACTTATATTTTTTTTAAAAATAATTATTAGATATACTTAATTAGTAATCATGCTACACGATTTTTGTTTGATACACTATTTATCTTAATATTTGACTCAAATAATAACGAAAAAATAATAATAGTAGTCGTAATAGTAATAGCAGTACAATTTAGTAGTGGTAAAGTTAAAATATTTTTCAAAAATATTATTATTATTACTATTAGTATTAGTATTATTATTTGTTTCATTGATTTTAATGTTTATCTCAACTCAAATATTTATTGATTTTAAATATGTATTATATTTTCAAAATGTAAGGATAAGGAAAAATAATAAACTAATCTTTTTAACAAACATACGTAATATTTGAATTTGAATTTTAATGAAATATGAATATGAATGAAATTTTATTACTTAACCTCTTTTATGTATACTTCTCTATCATTAGCTTTATTCATAAATTTATTTACTTCATTTTTTTGTTCTTCATTTAAAAAAATTGTTCTTGAGTTGATAATTTTCTTTTTATATGCAGGAAGGATATAACATTTTCATCTTATCTTTCTTTGTGAATGTTCAAGGTCCACCAATTTAAATTGATATAAATATCTCTTCTTTTCAATGATTCAATATGAGGAATAATATTGTTGTGTCTACTCTTTTTTTTATCATCATAATCATATATTTCTCCCATTATCTCTTTCTATTGTTATCATGTTTGTTAAAGTTAATTATGACGGTTTCTTTTTATGAATTCAAGTATAAATTTTCTCACAAAGGTTTTTTTGAAAATATATTACTGAATGATTACTCTTAATCTTTGTATATGCTTTCAACATTATCTTAATGGCACATGCTTATATATTTTATTTCATTTCGATGATGAATTAGTCTCCTACATCTCAAGTTATTTTCAATAGATGAAAAAAAAATAATTTATTTGGAGGGATATAACATGCTTGAACTTAATCAAGTATTTTTAAAAAAGAAAAAATTAGGGTAATAAAAATACTAATTAGTAGCTATTAGTTGATTTTGATCTTAAAAAACAGATAATTTTATTTGATGTGATTATTTGACATTAGTATTAGTAATAGCATATATGCTAACATAAATTGATTCTTGATATTTTATCAGTAAAATAAGAGAAATTTTATAATATCATTTATGTATATCTAACACAAAATAATAAATTGCATAGAAAAAAAGTGAGAGATAAGCGGAAGCGTAAGAGATTATGGTGGTTGGGGTGGGGTAGGGGTGAGCTAGGTGGGTGGGATAGGGGGTGAGCTAGGTGGGTGAGGTAGGCGGGATGGTTGTGTAGGTGGGGTTAGAGTTGCGGAGTAGGACAAAAAGATTTTTAAAAGGTAAAAAAAAAAGTTTTAATTTTTTTAGGGGAAGGATGAAATTTTATTTTTTTAAAGTTTTTTCAAAAAATAAAATAAAATTTGGGGGTTAGGTAGGGGGTTGAATGGGTATTGGGGGTAGGGGTGGGTGCGATAAAAAAATTATTTTAGAAAAAAATAAAATAATTTTTCTTTTTGTTAGTAGAGGGCGGGTTGGGGATAGGAGGTGGGTGAGGTGAGAAAAATATTTTACAAAAATATTAAAAAGTAAAAAAATAATGGGGAGGTGGGGTGGTGGTTTCGGGGTAAGGCTAGGAGTTGAGTGTACTATTTGATGGGGTAGCGATTTTGAGAGTGGTTTGAGAGGTCTTAATTAAATTAATTTAGAAGATACAATAAGAAGTATAAATGAAATACTTAAAGATATTAATCATAAAATCGAACATTGTAAAAATGATGAGTAATAGAACAATATCTGAAAATTTAAAATAAAATAATAAACTTTATGCAAATGAAATTTAAAATTTGAAATTAGAAGTTTCGTAATTGATTCAAGTAAGTAGTTTTAGTGTTTAAAATGCAATTGAAAGATATAACTTTTTAAAAAGAGTATAGTTGATTGTGAAGTTAAACTGAAAGGTAAGGAATGTAATTATATGTCTTTAAAAATATAAAGGTAAAAGTCCCACAATAATATTAACAATTATTTAATATTTTGCATTGTATTATTTTAAAATCTGATAAATGAAATATTATTAAAGAAATACTATTGTTTTTTTATATCAAAACATCTAAAATAATTATAATTGTGATTAATTATTAAGTATTAATTATAATTTTACTATTAACACATATTTTTTATATTTCAAAGCCAATTTAAAATATACAATGTGATCAATGAAAATTAATTTATTTTATTATTTTAATGTGAATTAGATAATATATTTTTAATAAATATTCTTATAGAAACAGTCAGCGCATCGCGCAGGTGCTTATACTAGTCTATACATATAAAAAACCAAAACTAGAAGCTCCAAAAGGAGCCAAGTGACAAGCTATTGAGAAGCCACAAGGCAATTTTAGGACAAAGGTTAATATTATTGTAATAAAAATTTTGAATTTAAAAATATATTATCCTTTTAAAAATAAAAAAATCATTAGCTTAAAAATAGAAAAGTATGATTAAAAAGTCCTAAATAAACTCTTACTATTTCAAAAATTTATTCTTTTTATATACTATAAAATATATTTGAATAATTTTAATTTAATAGTAATAATAATAATAATAAATAATAATAATAATAATAATAATAATAATATAATAATAATAAATAGTATTAAGTAGTAAACGTGCTAATAATAATAATAATAATAATCTCATTGGTGTCAAATTATTATAGCAATTTAAATATATAAATTATTATGTAAATATACATCACGTTTTAAAAAAAGTAAGGAAAAGAAAAAATAATAACAAATTAATTTTTTTTAACAAATTAATATGGTATTTGAAATTTGAATTGGAATAGGGTTCTAGGTAATTCTTAGTCTCTCTTATATATACCCCTATATCATAAATTTTATTGATGAATTTGTTTATTGCTTTCTTTACATTTTTTATTTTAAAATTTATTTTTGATTTAACATTTTTCTTTTTTATATGCAGGAAGGATATGCCTTTTTCATCTTCAGCTTTCTCTATTACCGTAAACGAAAAGGAACAAGACCACATGCATTGTTGTTATATCTATCTACTTCTCGTGGTAATTCGCCTCTCAATACAAATGGTAACACCTTTCAAGATAATAAGGAGAAAAATAAATTGATAATAATTGAAACAAAGACTTCAATAAGTAAAAGATTTATAGGTAAATCGATTTTAAATTAATACCATTTCTATTGTTTAATTTATGAAGAAATGTTCTTGATGGTTTATTCTAATTTTTAGTGATAATTTTGTTGTTATTGTTGACTTGCAGAAGATACGAAGAAGAATGAAAAGAAAAAAAAAATATAAGATAACTGCATAAGTAGGGTTTTATTCGTATAGTTGGCAAACTCAAGTTTTCAAATTTATGTTTGATATTATCGTTCTTCTTTCGTTTTAATATTATTTTATTTCATAATTTTTATGTATTTAATTTAATTGTATGCAATTTATGATTGTCTGATCTCTATATTTAATAATTACCACATTCACATATATACTTTATTAGAAGGATTACAAATTCATAGATATTTAAATATTTTAGTTTATTTATTTTCTTTTAATTTTACTTATAAATTTATATTTATTTATAAACTATTTTAGTGATTTTGGGCATCATTTAGTTTCATAATATAGAGAATATTTTTTTTTTAAAAATACAAAATCAAATCATAGCCTAAAAAGATAATTTTTTAATATAATATCTTAAACATGTTGTACGCAAATTATATAATTATCTTCTTAAAATATATAATAAGTTTTTTATTTTATTTTTTGTCCTTTAAATTCATACTCAAGAAATTTCCTTACCTTGTTGAATTCCTTATAACTTTTGGGACAAAGTCAATAAATTTAAATAAATAGCCAATATCTCTATTTATATTTTATATTAATATGAAATTATAATTTAAAATATAGATAAATCTAAACAATGAAAAAACCACAGACGATGAAATAAAGTTCAAGAAGTAAATTACATTTTTGAAAGTATTTTTTTTAATTATAACGAGTAAAGTCTTATATTTTAATGAATTTACGATTTTACTTTTTTCTTTAAAATTAATATTCGAGAAATATTACATATACTATGGAATTCATTTTATTTCTTAGGAAAAGTTAATTAATTTTTTTGAATTTCAGTAAAAAAATTTAAAATTAAATATGAGATAAAATTATATTTCTGTAGATGTGAAAGTGTCTAACTAATTTTAAACGAGGACATAAATTCTAACAAATTAGATTATTTTGGAGTCTTTTTCTAATTTTATTTCATTTATTTTGTTGTGAATAACAAAATTTATTAATTTTAATTTCTATATTTTGAGGTAAGAGATTAAAAAACTCAATTGCTTATGTGTGTAATACAAAAAATAAAAAAGTGTAAAGTCACATTAGAGAAAAATAAAGTAACTAAAATACAGTAGAAAAAAAATATACCGAGTAAGGGGCGGGAGGGGTGGGGGAGGTAGAATTTTTTTCTTTTAAATTAAAGATAGGGTTGGGGAATGGATATGGATGTGAAGATGGGGTAGGGGGTGGAAAGTGGGTGGGAGCATAGATTTTTTTTTCTTCACATTTTATTGAAAAATAAAATAAAAGTTAAATTTATTTTTAAGTATAATATGATTTAACATATTCGAACAAGATATTTTATAATGAAATAACTAAAAAAAGGATTTTAATAGTATTTATATATCACACGGTTACGTATAACTATGCTTAAATCTTAAATCATTTGTCAAATAGGCTCCACTTTCCTGATATATATGTAAACTAGAGGAGCATGACCCGTGTCAGCACGGACCCAATATTAAGATATTTATTTATTTTTAAAATCTTGATATATTTAAATAATTTTTTTAATAAAAAGATCGCATATGTTTTCTAGGATTCATTTGGAATCTAGCATGAGTTCAACATATGTTATTTTAATATGTATTTAGATAATTTAAGTTGTTAACTATTGTAGTTTATAATATTTTTTATGTAATTTTCAAATTAATATACGTTACTTTTCTAGTCCAAATTTTTGTGGCATTGATAGTCAATTATATTTTAAAAATAATTTAAGTTTTTAATTATTATGATTTATAATACTTTTTTTCTATTCCGATTTCAGTGACACTAATACAATTTCAAGAGTCGACCAAATATTTTATATCTTTTAAATTTTTCAAGTTGTTAATTATTGTGATTTCTAGTATTTTTAATGTAATTCTTTTGAAATATATAACATATTAAATTGTTTTTAGATATTTTAAGTTGTTAATCATTGTAATTTATAATACTTTTTATGTAATTTTTGAATAATACATGCTACTCTCTTTGTCCAGAGTTTTGTGTCGACGATAGCCAATTATATTTTAAAAATAATTTAATTTTTTGATCATTGTGATTTATAATATTTTTTCTATTTCAATTTCTGTGACACAATGCTTAAATAACAGTAATAATTAATTAGGGGTGATATAGTAAAATCACGACTGAAGCAGCGAAGCATAAATGTCTTAAATGACTTACAACAGCTAATTAGAAGTGACATAGCGAAATTACTTTAAATAATACTTTTGAAAAATTTAAGTGGACCTCATATAAGACGTCAAGTTAATTTAAAACATCAAAAGTTAAATTATTATTTTTATATCTATTTTATTTTTATTAAATATTATTAATTTTTTAATTACTTAAATAATTTATAATAATTAATTAGGGCTGATGTTTAGTAAAACTATGGTTGAAGCAGCTGAAACAGACATGTCATAAGTGTCTATTTTACTTTTTTTTATTACATATTATTAATTTTTAATATATAAATGAATTATAATAATCAATTAAGAGTGATATAATAAAATCACGATTGAAGAAACTTAATCAAACATGTCATAAATGTTTATTTTATATTTTTTAATTAAATATTATTTATTTTTAATACATAAATAACTTATAATAATTAATTATAGGTGATATAGTAAAATCATGTATTCAATATTATTAATTTTTTAATACATAAGTGACTTATAATAATTAATTACGGGTGATACATTAAAATCATGATTGAAGCAGTTGAGGCAGAAATCAATCAAATTTTTAAATTTTTTTTGTTAATTATTGTTATTTACAGTATTTTTTAATTTCATTTTCAAATAATATATGTTGCTTTATATCTTTTTCTGTCTCATCCCAATTTATGTGGTACTAATATAATTTTGATAGTCAATCAAATATTTTATGTTAACATATCATTTTATTATTCTTAATTTTCTAATACATAAATGACTTATAAAATCATCGTTTGAAAGACGACAATTTAATTTAAAACATCAAGAGTTAATTTCGCATTTTATGTCTATTTTCTTATTTATTAAATATTATTTATTTTCTTAATACCTAGATGACTCATAATAATTAATTAAGAGCGATTGATTATGTTATTACTATAAAAATTAAGATAATTTTATCATATCTAATAGTAATCATCGATAACTCACCGAGTAGTATATTAATTAAATACGGGATGCTATATTTTGCATATGGAAAATATGATATTATTAAACATTATTGGATAGTGCATTATGTTTATCTTTCACAATAATAAAATTTTGTTATATATTTTTCTTTATTTCTTTTTAACTTGATACATATTGACCCAACACAAATTCTAATAAAATATTCATTAGAAATTTATTTTCTTAAATTAAATTTATTAATTTTGTACTTTTAAAATTTAAAGTTAAGTTTATATATTAGTATTTTACATAAGAAAAAAATAATTTTAAAATTTAAATTTACTAAAATAAATAACTAAAAAGATTAATTTTCTATATAAAAGTCAATCAAAATAATAAAATTGATTTGCTTTAAATATTTAGTTGCAATTAAATAAGATAAATTTTAATTTTATCATGATTTATGCTGCACCGATAAAATTTTGAGAGTTGAATAGAACTTTTATCTATTTTTTAAAAAGTAGTTTAACTTGTTAATTATTGTGATTTATAATAATATTTACGTAATTATCGAATAATATATTTAATCCTTGTGTCCCAATTTATGTGGCTTCAATACAATTTTGAGAGTCAACTAAATTTTTTATATATCTTTTAAATATTTTAAGTTGTTAATTATTATAATTTGCAGTACTTTTTCTTTTGTCTCAATTTATGTGGCATTGCTAAAATAATGAGATTCAATAAAATTTCTATATGTCTTTTAAATATTTTAAGTTATTAATTATTGTGATTTATGGTTTCAAATTAGTTTTGAACATGATAGACAATTAAATAAATGAAAATTTTTTATTTTCAATATGTAGTTATAGTTAATTAATAAAATATATTAAATATTTAAAGCATTATGATGAAATAATCTTTTGTCTCAATTTATGTGGCATTACTAAAATAATGAGAGTCAATAAAATTTCTATATGTCTTTAAATATTTTAATTTATTAATTATTGTAATTTTGGGTAACAAATTAGTTTTGAACATGATAGATAATTAAATAAATAATTTTTTTTTTACTTTCAATATGTAGTTATAGTTAATTAATAGAATATATTAAATATTTAAACCATTATGATGAAATAATGAAGTAATTATATATTGGGGCATGATATATAATTAAGTGAAAGTAGATGGATGTTTTGGTAATTAGATAAGGTGGTCGAAACCACCTCTTCTAAGTCAATTAAAATAATAAAATTGATTTGCTTTAAATATTTAGTTGCAATTAAATATGATAATTTTTTATTTTGTCATGATTTATGCTGCACCGATAAAATTTTGAGAGTTGAATGGAACTTTTATCTATTTTTTAAAAAGTAGTTTAACTTGTTAAATTTTGTGATTTATAATAATTTTTACGTAATTATCGAATAATATATTTACTCCTTGTGTCCCAATTTATGTGACTTCGATACAATTTTGAGAGTCAACTAAAATTTTTATATATCTTTTAAATATTTTAAGTTTTTAATTATTATGATTTGCAGTACTTTTTCTTTTGTCTCAATTTATGTGGCATTGCTAAAATAATGAGAGTCAATAAAATTTCTATTATCTTTTAAATATTTTAAGTTATTAATTATTACGATTTGTGGTAACAAATTAGTTTTGAACATAATAGACAATTAAATAAATAAAAAAATTTTACTTTCAATATTTAGTTATAATTAATTAATAGAATATATTAAATATTTAAATTATTATGATGAAATAATAAAATTATTTTATATTGAAACATAATATATAATTAAATAGAAGTAGATGAATATTTGGTAATTAGATGAGGTGATCGAAACCACCTCTTCTATTAAAACAATAAAAATTTAGAAGTATCATGATTTTCTTTTTATTACTGAACTACCCTAATTGGACTGCTGACATAAACAGTTCCACTAGCTGTCACGTGTCCTCATGAATTTAAGTAAACCCTATTTTTGTTCTACTGGTTGTCCTCTAAATCACATTAAATAAAGTACTTAATTAGTATATATTTAATTTATTGAATATTGAAATTTCGAAAAGACATCCCGAACGGGCGGTTTCAAATTTGACTTCAAAAAGAGTTGCTTTTGTTTAATATAATAATAAAATTCTCCACCACAAGTCATCTCATACACTTTTTTTTTTTTACTTTATTTGAAAAGTTGGCCAAGGAAAGCGACTGAAAATATATAATTAAATACACTATCATCTAGTTTTAAAAAAGGATAATTAACAAGATAATAAAATATAAGAGGTTATTTACAAACCTTTCTTACTGTAAAATAAATTATAAAACATATCGAAGGTCACATATATCTTAAACTTGTGTATTCATATTATGTATTTAAAATTGTGTATGCTGAGATACTCGGCTAGATACATGAGATACACGTTAACGGATAAAATACACGGCTAGATATAGTATTTTCCAAATCCACGGTGAAGTACAGCGACAGATGATTTTTGAAAACTCCGACGAGCCAAGTATGGATACAACGACCCAAATCCATGGCGAAGGACGGGGACAGATGATTTTTGAAAACCCCAAGGAGCCAGATCTGGATACAACGACTCAAATTCACGGAGAATGACTGTGTCACAACCTTAGGAGAACCACATCCCAAAAGCTAGCTATTAAGGTGGAAGAATTCGAGACTGTAAATACCCCATCAATACTTTATAGTACCGATATGGGACTTTGCAATGGACCATAACAAACCACTACGCTCTGCATCCGTCATCCTCGACGAAACTCTTGAGGTGCGGTTCTCCTAAGGTTATAACAGACTGATAATTTTTGAAACTCCAACTAGCTCGATCTGGATACAACGGTGTACCAGATCCATCGTATTTTTCAAATCCACGGCTAAGGATGGAGATGATATTTGGACGACATATCTTTATGATTTTTGAAAACTCCAATGAGCCAGATCTGGATACAATGGTGTATCCTTGCTTTATGTATCCACCACTCAGATACACACGATTTTGGCCCACCTATCTCATATAAACCCAAACTTTGATCTGTGTATCTAGGGCAATTACTTCAATATATCTTGTAATTAGGTGTCAAATTTGTTATATTTCTGAGGTTTGCCTTTTTTTAAATTTATAGAAATACATAATTAGTGATTGAAATCTTAATCATTTAAATTTTAATCACCGTTTCCACTCTTACTATGGTTAATTTTCAGGTATAATTGTGAACCGTTAAAATTTTAATTATTAAATGATTTTTTTAGAACCACTTAATAGATTTGGATAATTAGTATTTACTAGTTTAGGGTAATTGACGATCTTATTAAATATGAAAAATACTTAAATAGAAAATTAATATATTGATACAAAAGCATATAAAAGTATTAAAAATTACTTTAATCTAAACTAAGAAAAACTATCAAGGTTATAGAACTATCCCCCAAAAAAAAAGCTTTAAAAACTTTCTCGAAATGACATATGAAACAATTCATATATCGTTAGAAAGTGTTAGAGGATAATACATTAATATTTTTACTATTATAATATAAAATAATATGCTATGGAAAGAATTTACTTAAAGTATTCCTTTGGACACTTTGAATTTTGAAAATTTATTTTTGTTCTTATCATCACATGTCTCTTAAATGTTTAAGTTAAAACACATTAACAAATAGCAATCTGAACACTTTATCAAGTGGTCGGGTGCTCGATTGAAACATATTATAATTCAAATGTTTAAATAAAATTTATCGATAAATTTTAAAGAGTTGCTAACCTATTTTGTCAATATATATCATATTATTCTATCTCCTGTAACATCTCTGTTTGCTATCTCAATCATATCTATTAATTTATTTAATTTAACTTAAGGTTCATAGTTTCATTGCAACATGATCAAGAAAAGAGAGGGGCATTAGTACTAAAAAAAATAACAACATAAAACTTAAACTTTCTGGATGAACATCACTATAAATGATTGTGCAAGATGCAGTCATAGTTGCGACTAAGAAGTGACAAATAGGGCAATATTAGAAATACTATCTCCGTTTTACTTTACGTGTCACTTTTTGAATTTCAAAATTCAAATAAATTTATTTTTGACCGTAATTTTATCATATATCTTTTAAATATTTTAATTGTCAATAATTAAAATATGTCCCTCAATTTAATGAATTGCCCATGTATTAAGTCAATAAATAAACTTTTCTATCTACAATTAAAAGAAACAACTATGCCTATCTCCAAACCAATTACGACAGGTTGTATATCATATTGTTTATCCCACTCATTTCATATGAGAAAAACGATGAACATGCCAATCACTTTTCTTTCAGCTATTACTTAGAGAATATCAATCTGACTTACAATGTTACTATGCACAAAAATTTAATAAGAAGTATTTCAATCATTCACTTACCTCAATTTGCAACACTAAGCAATTCGAAACCTTTATAATTGTGAGTCGATCAAATGAAAAGAGATTGAAACCTTTATAATTTGAGGTCCATAATCATGAAGGCGTGAAGCCCTAATAATATCATTGATACAACGTGAAACTGGTCCTCTTTGAAGTTTCTATAATTAGCTGTCGGAGTTGCAATCGTTGACAGATATTGTGTTTGTATTAAAATCCAAACAACTGTTAGAATGCGGGAGTCAAGCTGTATAAACTTGAACAATAAAAAAACTTTATATTCTCTTCTTTTTGTTGCTGGCGTTTTCCATCTTCTTCTCTAAGAAAAATTAGTGTTGCATGGATCGTGTACACATACCTTCAAATTCTTTGTTAATCGGTACAAAGTCTCAATTACACACTACACATGAATCTTTCTTCACCTGCTCAAAGATATTAAAAAATCAATAATGAATCATATATACTTGTTCATTATTGTTTGGAGAAAATAATATCTAATAACTTTATAAAATCAAAAAACATGAATTATTTTTTTGTTTAATTTGTACTTTTATTAATAATCAAAAAATAAGTTCACAATGAATGGACCAACCCATCCAAATAACACAAAAGAAAAAAACACAAGCCTACTACCTACACTCGGACCGGCCGAAAGAGTGACACGATCGAGAGCTAAAGGCCCATATAAGGTGTGCAGAGTTTCCAAAATGAGCTAAGATCAGCTCATTCCTCTTTGTTTTTTGCCTCTTCCACCATGTTTGACTTCAAGAATCTTCAACTCGAGCTTCTTCGCCTTTGGGTGATAAACAAAGTGCCGTGGTCTTGGTGAGTTGAGTCCTTTTCCAACTTCAAGAGTAAGCTCGTCTTCTCCTTCTGAACTTCACTTATTCTTTGGATCCTGTTTGATGGTATCTTCTCTCCTTTTACAACTGAGATCTCCAGTGTAAGGGTGTGTGAATTTATTTTTGGTGTTACCAAGTAGGGTCCAGTCTGCTGAGATTTGGTATTCAATCCTGGTAAGCTACTCCCATTGTTGTGCCTGATTCTACTAATTAACCTGAAACATAATATTGTCTTTCTTGACCTGTTATGGAAGGGATAGAGATTGTGAGATACTCGGACCCGCTTATAACTGGATGGTATCAAATTTCTCAACCTCATGCAATGGAGAAACTTTCCTTTTTTGTTGGCTGGTGTAGTTAGACTAAGTGGCAATTTCCCTTTTTTGTTTACCTTCCTAGGTTGTAAATTTGATGCATATGGATAAACTTGCTTTATATTCTCCAGTCTGTTTACTTCTTTGATAATGGTAGCCTAAGATAAGAACATTGAAACTTATCATTGTTTAGAATCTTTCTGACTGTAATTGGTAGCTGTTGGAATGCTGTACATGTAAATATCTTTTGTTCCAATGCTACGCTGGCCAAGTAATCTTCTAATTGGTTTCCTTCTTTGTATATATGAATTATATGCGCTTGCTTAGTTGAAAGTAGTTTCTAGATTTGCCTGATTATGTATTCTACTTTTCATGGTATCTCCCATTCCCTCATTAACAGCTTCTGCATTAATAAAGAATCCGCTTGAATGATTACTTTATCTTGCTTTGATGAGTTACAATGTCTAGCTACATTTAAGATAGCCATATCCTCTACTTCCATACTATTTATGTCTTCCATTGTTGCTCTTGCTTCATGTATTAAGTCCCTATTTGTGTCCCTTAAACAGAATGCCCAAGAGCTGCTCCTTAGATTTCCTTTTGAAACCCTATAAGTGTTGTATTTAAATCAACCTTTTTGTGGTAGTTCCCATAGAACTAGTGTTACATTAATTGTAGGCTTCAACTGACTAAGTTGCTGTATTATGACTGGCCTTTCAAATAAGAACTCTAGTGTTGGTTTTCTAACCTTAAGTAGCATCCTCAAGTGTCTGGTTACATTTATGATCAGCCTATGCATAGATACACCTTTTCCTTCATGTTTCAATGCATTCCTTCTCCTCCAAAGCTCCCACATTATTATCCCTGGCATAGCTCTGAAATATATTTTCTCCCTTGGCTTCACATCTGCATTCCACCATGCATCAATTGTATTCCTCAAACTCAATCCTTGAATATTTATACCTGCAAAAGAAGAGAAGTAGGACCAAGTCATGTTAGCATAATCAGATCTCAGCAACACACGAGACACTATCTCTTGTGTTGGGTTTTGACAGCACCAGCATTTGGATGGTCCCTCAACTCCCTACCTTCTGATAGTAGTATCCACTTCTATCTTCTCTCTCCATATTATCCACATAAAAATACTATCTTGAATGGTAAACCCCTTATCTATAACTGTTTGTAGAAGTCATTAGGTTCCTCTCCGTGCCTAACATAATGCCATGCTGATTTGGCACTAAAGTTTTCTCTTGCTTTCACTGACCATACTGCTGTGTATTTTTGTAACGTTAGTTGTGGAGGAGAGACCTTCTGACTTATGTGTTCCACAATTTCCTCTGTAAATAATTCCTTCAGCAACTCTACATCCATTGCCCCTCCTTTAATTCTTTAACCCTTTGTTGTCTAACATCCCATTCCCTGCTGCCCTCCATAATAGAGTAAAAATCTCTTAGTTCACTTCAATTATCATACCAAATATGAGAATCTCTTTCTCTTATTCTCCATGTTATTAGATGATCAGTGAGATGCCTTACTTGAAGCATTCTTTTCCATACTTGGGATCTTCCTCCTGATTTCCACATAACCTCTTTAGGATGGAACTTTTTGTAGTACTTATTCAACATAAATTCACTCTATATAGATTTTTTGGTTCTAAAGTTCCACTATAATTGACAAAATAGAGTTATGGATACATCTTGTAACAAACAAAAACCCACTCCACCCTCCTCTTCTGGTAGACATAACTTAAACCAAGCTACCCAATGTCTACCCTTCTCCCATATATTACTACTCCAAAAAAACTTAGCAAAATATTTCTGAATAACAGTTAAGACATTCTTAGGAGGATTCATAACTGAAAGGCAGTGTATTGTTATACTTTGAAGCACATGCTTAATTAAAACAGCTTTACCCCAATTGGATAAAAACTTACCCTTCTATGCTTGTAATTTATTGTTGATTCTATTCATGAGTTGTTGATAGTAGATCTTCTTATTCCTCAAATAGAATACTGGACATCCAAGATAATTGAATGGAAATTCCTACCTCAAGATTCTAGTAGCAACTTCAGCCATAATTGCTGCTCCATTGGACACACTACCATGTAGATACAATGCAGTCTTCTCTTTGTTTATTTTCTTACCAGACACCAATTCATACCTTTCCAGAGTATTAGTCAGCAATTATAAGTACCCAACTCAGCTTTACACAGTATGATCATATCATCTGTAAAAGCAAGATGATTGAGTCTTGGGCTCCCTCTAGGTATACCAAATAGTTTGAATTCTTTTCTTAGCTGGATAATACCTCTACTATAATAATGAACAAAGTAACCAAAAGAGGATCCCCTTGCCTAAGGCCCCTAGAAGATTTAAAGAAACCTTTAAGTTGTCCATTTAACAGTAAGGAGTACCAATTATTGGACAGTAACCTGAATACCATGTCTATGATATCTTCACAAAAACTAATCTTCCTTAGAACTTTTGTCAGAAATAGCCACTCCACTCTATCATAAGCCTTCATCATGTCCAACTTTATGACCATGCTTGGTGGCTTTCCCCTCTTTTTAATTTCAGACACTATCTCTTGAACAACTAAGATATTCTCAACAATACTTCTTCTATGAACAAATCCAGCTTGTTCTTTAGACACAATGTCAGATAAAAAACACTTAACTCTTTTATGAGTAAGTCTTGAGAAGATCTTATTCACAAAGTTATTAAGTGAAATAGGTCCGAGGTCTGAAAAAATGTTAACTATCAATTTTTTTAGTAGCAACACCAAGTTGGTGTGTGTTATAAACCTTGGAAGGTCATATCCACAGAAAAATTCCACCACTATCTGATGTAGATCTTTAGATATTATGTCCCAAGCATCCTGGAAGAAGGCACCTGTCATACCATCTGGTCCTCCAGCACTGTTTCTATTCAAACCCATGACTGCCACCTTTACTTCATCTATTGTTGGAATTCTCTTTAACTCTGCATTTTGTGCTTCTGTTACTACTTTTGGTAGTACATCCAACATTGTAAAGTCCTTAGCATTCTCTTGCTTTTTAAATTGATTCTGATAAAATATAGTAGTAACTTCAGCAATTTCTCCTGATTCTCTAGCCACATACCCTCATCATTTTGGATTCTTCTAATCTTTAGTCTAGATCTTATTCCCTTTACAACTGCATGAAAAAATCTTATGTTTCTTTCCCATCCTTGAACCACTCAAAACCTAATTTTTGTTTCCAGAATTTCTCTTCCCTTTTCAGTTGCAATGCCAATTCAGCTTGTGCTTTGAACAAAATTGACATGTTATCCCCTGTGGGAACCTCTTCAAACTACTTCTTCCTTACCTTTATCACTTCTTTAAGAGTAGCAATCTCTTGAAAAATATTTCCAAAAGTTTGCTTTCTCCACCGAGTCAATGTAGCTTTAGTCCTCTTCAGCTTTCGATGAAAAATAAGGAATAGATTACCCTCTACTTCCACTTTCCAATTCTGCTTAATGACCTCCAAGAAAAATTCTTCTTTAATCCAGAAGTTAAGGAATCTAAATGGCTTGATGAGGTAATCCTAGTGGGATTACAATGGAGTAATATTGGTGCATAGTTAGAACCATTTCTTACCAAGTTTTCTACTTCCATAACAGGAAATAAATCTTGTAACTTATCATTAGAGAAAATCCTATCAAGTCTTTTGAATATGAAATCTCATCTACTCTGCCATTCCACCAAGTAAATTTGATATCCTTGAAAACAATCTCCTCTAAATTACAAACAAACATAAATTATTGATGAGGAAAACTAATTAGAGCAAAGGATATTAAAAAATCAATAATGAATCATATATACTTGTTAAGAAATTTTTTGGAGAAGATAATATATAATAACTTTATAAAACTAACAAACATGATTGATTAATGAGGAAAAATAATTAAGAATGGAGCAAAGCGAGACAACGAAGAGCAGATGTTTTTGTGATGTATCTTCCACTAAAAAAATAAAGACTCCTAAAAATCTTATGGATTACAAATCTTATAAAGATTCCTATTTAATCATACGATGAAGGAGTCAATAATGTAGGAATTTAACAATAATAGAATTTGCTACTATGATGAAGGTCGAATGAGCCATTTTTTTGGACATATTGGAGAGTTCAAGGGAAAAAAATACCATAAATAAAAATTAGCATAAATTTATGAATTTAACTATAATAAGAGAATGTTCTCCATTTAACTTTGAATATATTTATTATAATTAATATTTAATATTATTATATTTTGAGTAAAAAAGGTGAAAAGATAATTTTATCTCAAGCGAAGACTTTTAATGAAGGACAAAAAGTTCAAATCACTTTTCTAAAGGTCTTCCCACTTTTAATATATAATAGATAATTAACAAAGTCTTAATTAATATGATTAAGATATTATCCATCAAGGATTTATCTAAAAACACATTCACTATTATTTCATCTATTTTAACCGATATTTGTTGTCGTTGCTATCAATTACATTGCTATCCTAACTATATTCATGACCATCACCATTGCTATTCACCATAGTATTCGTCCCTACCACTAACCATATTATTTATAACTGTTACCAGCCACCAACCATTATCAGTCACCACGTACAATCATCACCATCCACATTATTAATGATTTGTGATCGATATTTGTAACACATGTCCTATTTTATGACTTACATTTTATTTTGTTTTATTTTATTTCAGTAATTTATACCCTAATCTTCTAAGTTTATTACAAAATCATAAAAAGCAAGAAAATTTGACAATTCACAAAAGGACCAAATAGGAAATTTAATACAAGAAAAACAAGAAAATCGTTGAAGGTTTGAATTGAAAATAGAAGTAGCAGTATTCTAACAAAGAATGTGACTACAAAAAATAATTAGAGATAGAAATCATAGGCAGACTAAACAACAAACCTTAGAAATATTATTACCTTTTCAATTGAGATGGAACGATCTTTTGAATCAAAGAATGATAAAAAAATATTTGGTATATTTTTTGCATATCCAAAGAAATCTCATAAAATGGGTCTGAGTAGGGTGAGTGTATGCAACCTTATTTCTTTCTGGGATATAGAGGTTGTTCGAGATAGATCCTTGACTCAAGGAAAAATAGTTCGAGCATCAGGATAAAAGAAATAATAAAAATGAATAAATTATGAAAAAATACTATAAAAAGCACGACAAATTATTCTAAACAATAATATGACACTATAACCAATATGTAAGAAATAACAAATAGTAATAGACATTGATAAAAAAGAAACTACATAAATAATGTTACGTCTACTGGTATGGAAGGATAAGCGAGACAATGCTCTGCCACATGTTAACCTTCTAACTTAACTTTTGTGCTCCCAACCTCTTATATACGGTCATATCATCAGAAAGTTGAAATTGCATCATGTCCTATTTAATCACTTCTCTTCAATACTTCTTCAATCTACCTCTACTTCTCCTAAAATCATTTATAGTCAACTTCTTACACCTCTACACTAGAACATCTATACATCTTCTCTGCACATATCCAAACCATTTTAATTTTACTTTTCTCATCTCGTCCTCCAGCAAAGCCATTCATATCCTATCTCAAATATTTTTATTTCTAATCCTATCCCTTATATTATTCCCACACATCCATCACAATAATCTCATTTTCACCACTTTCATCCTCTGAACATGAGAGTTCCTGAATGCCATCACTTCAGTCCATACACCATAGTTGGTCTAACATCCACATTGTAAAACTTGCCTTTAAGTTTTGGTAGTACCTTTTTATCACTAAATATTCAAGATGTGAGCCTCAATTTCATCCACCCTATAGTGATATAATGCATAATTTCATCGTTAATCTCCCTATTTTCTTGGATAATGGAACTAGATACTTGAAAATTTCTCTATTTCAAATGACCTCCATTTCAAACCTCACTTTAACTTCATCCTCACATGTTATGTACCTTAACTTGTACTCTAAGTTTTTATCTTAATCTAGTTTAACTTGAACCTTTTATACTGTTGACTCTATCTCTTGACCTCTAGCTCGATGTTAATTTCATTATGAGTCTCGTCAATCAAAAGTATGTAATATGCAAATAACATACAACATGACATCTCTTATTAGATATGTCATGTAAATTCATTATAACAACTTATCTATTGTTATGATAAGCACCAGTCCAAGGGCATGGGAGTATGGATAATATTAAATTAATTAGATATCTATTTACAATTCTTGGTAGACAAACTCATGAGTTGAAATTTTAAATGAGAAATTTTGGGGGAAAATTGATTGCCTCAATACTACCCCAGTGCTATATTTATCGCGCAGCGGTACTACTGCGCGATGATCCAGACACTGTAGTAAGAAGCAGGCAGTCAACTTCCTATTTTAAAACCCTTTTTCTTCTTAGTTCATAACATATGTCATTGAATCTCCTTTAAAATACTCTAGGATTACTCCTAGATCTAAGAAGTTGCAAAAATAGAGACACAGACTTCAATGAGATGTATCCCCATAGTTTTCTTGTAAAGTTTGCATCGAAAATTACTAGAACCAACCAAGGAATAAAGATTCGTGCAGTCCGTAGTAGCAACTTGAAGTCAATGTAGTCTAGGTTTAATTGAATGGTAGACTCCATTAAAAGGCATGTTCATGAAATAAATTGAAAGGAGATTTCATGTTTCATCTTGCAGATACGACATATGGTTGGATAATAATAAATAAATTGAGGCAAATTTGCATACATATAATATGAATATCATTGAGCATATAAATATATTGATAATTATTATAGTTGATGTAATCTCTATGTTAAAACTATGTAAATATGTATATTAATGTTTTAGATAGGGAATTACAAAAAGTAGTGAGATAAATTGATCAGTTATAGTATAAATTGAGTTGGAAGCTATAAAGTAGAATGGGTTTTTAGTTAGGATGAATGGTGGTGGTAGAAGGGTAGTTTATAGTAGAATTAGAGTTTAGATTCAATTTGATTATATATGTTCTTGTTAATTGATTATTTGTTTACACGGTTTCAAGTCATGCTTGGAAATGATGCTAAATGATTAATTATATAATGGTACTGTTGGTTGAGAATGGACTTACTATAGAATTTGCATTTGTGACTAGTGCATGGTTATTCTTGTGAATTCATGATGCTAAATGTATGGCTTGTGATTGAATTTGTGGATTCATATAGTATAAGGGGAAATATGGGAAGAAGGAAGGTATAATGCTTGTTTGCGATAAGGGTGACAAGACAACTAGTTTCTAGTATGATTGTACATAGACTGAGCTCATCCCCTACAGGTCTTGACTAGTGGAGAACTATAAGTCCCATAGCATGTGTTTACATTATGATTTTAGAGAGTTTGATGGTTCCTTAAGTTGATTGATTTTTGTCTATTACATATTACTTTTGGGTTCCTTGTGCGAACTATTTATGCTGGAATATACTTGGGTTCTTTGTGCTTTCTGATTAATAGATGATATACTTTATTTTATTTTTTGGTCCATTTACTTGTTGATATACTTGGTTTTCTTTTGTGTTCTATTTACTTGATGATATATTGAGGTTCCATGTGTGGCCCATCTACTTGATGATATACTTGGTTTTCTTGCATGGTCCATTTACATGCTGATATACTTGGGTTCCTTGTGTGGTCCATTTACTTGGGTTCCTTGTGTGATTCGATTATTGATATTATGATTGGGTCCGTATGCAAACAACTCTCTAATTGCTTTGATATGATATTGTGGGGATGAACTTTTTGATTTTAGTTATGGTAAGCTCAATCGCTTATACAAAGTCTTGGTTGCTAGGAGTGAACATAATAGACTATGTTTAAATAATGTTAATGAATTATAGATTTTCTAATGTTGGATTTGGTAGAATTGAGTGATTAATTGTCTTAAAAGTGATGATTTGAGGGAGGTAAAGGTGAGAAGGGTCTTGGTTAGTTATTGGATGTAGATTTTATCTGGTTGTTGAGGTCGTGGGCACCTATATGTTGATATAGGCTAGAGACCTTAAAATTTTTGTACGAACATGAATAATGATAAATTATCAATGAAGACTGTACCATGAGCCTAGTGGCTATTAGTGAGTTGTGATGAATATGGATTAGACCATTGTAGTCACCTTAAACGGGTTGGGTTGCTGGTTATGTTGAACTAAGAATGGTCATACGGTAGATGAAATTGAAGGAATTCAATTGTTATATTTACATACATGATTGATTTGAATTGATTTATTTTGTTTATGTGATTTAGCCTTGGTCGGCCGATTATGCCTACCAATACATGTAGTTGTACTGATAATACTCTTGTTATACCCTCTTTCAGGTGTAGTTTTGTCGTAGGATCAGTTGAGGTTTCTAATATACTGTGGCTAGTCATCTCCAGCAACTTATGCTCATTTTATTCTTATGGTGGAAGTAGAGTCTTGTATTTCATCCTTTTTTCTTTAGTAACTCTTGTACATTTCTAAACTAGGTCTTTAGTAAAGGTTGTACTTTTAGTGTATATGGTGGAAGTAGAGTTTTGTATTTTGTCCTTTTTTCTTTAGTAACTCTTGTACATTTCTAGACTAGGTCTTTAGTAAAGGCTGTACTTTTAGTGTATCTTTGCACAGGTTGTATGTGTAGAGGCAATATTTAACGGTTAATATATTTACTTATTTAGCTTCTGTATATTTTTGTTGGATGGTACTGGGTTCTCCTATCTAGATAGATTAGAATAGGTATCCGCTCATCCTTCTAGTCTGGTCATGATAGTTGGTTTCAGAGACCAGGTTATCAGTCTCATAAGTACAAGAGCAAATGTTCAATAGAGTTTTGAAAACTGCTGCATAGAAGTCCACATCAAATCCCAGAGAAGTTATAAGACATTCTAGGAATTGATTTCTTATTCTTCTTTCCTATTGTTCCATTTCGAATTATTCATCTGTATAGGTTAAGTCCAATTGGTATCTAGTTGATTTTAATTGTTATCTCAACAAACCCAACTGGGACCATTTGATTCCAATTGGTTCTCAAATAATCAAATCGAAACTTGATTTTTCCAGTTGGTATCTGACCACAAAGGCTGTGTTGTGAATGATCAATTAGTGATCAATAGAAATGGATTTCTTAATTTTAAATTAGAGTAATAAAGGTGTTATTAAGCTGACCATCAAAGCAAATTGTTCTGATGTGAGTCTCATGATCACTTTTAGGCTTAATTGATTATTAAAGATATTCGTTGCTGATTGAATTATCTGTTAGATGATCGAAAGGTCCGTTGGTGATGGTCATGTATGGATGACATGTCTTATTGATGACTTAAATGCGTATTTGATGACTAGATTGCTTATAGCATGACCTGAGTGCATGTAAAGCATGCCAAATTGACAAATTAAATGCACGATTATTTAAGTCTACTTGGTGACTGGAATGTCTATGTTATGATTTGGCTGATTATATGTAGATTTGAATGTTAACTAACAACTAAGTTACTACTATTGAGTGGAAAACGTGATGTATAGTTGATGACCTATTAATGTTTAAGATTGATAATTTCAAATCCTAGTAGTTGTGTAAAATTCAAATCTGATGGATGAAATTTTAGGCCCTGAATCAAGAGTCTAGATGGTTAAGGGTGCTGTGTTGGGAAGGGTGGGAAAAAGCACAAAGCCAAAATTTTTTTGGAACCACTATGTAGGAACCACTATAGCAGCAAAAAACCCGCTACGGCAATATCCTTACGATGTAGCAAGGCCGCTGCAGTAGGAGAGGTTCCGTTATAGTGGGATCCCAATAGTAAGCTGCCCCACTATTTTCCCTTGTTTTTATACCCTTTCCAAACTCTTTTGAGGCAATCGTATAGTCAAAAATGAGTTAGTCTACCTCATGATATTTTGATGTAATAAAGAATAGTTCTTTCACCTAGCATAAAAATAAAGTATTCTATGGTAAAAGAAAATAAAGGATTGTTTGTTATAGCCCCAACGGGGGCAATCACTAATTAGTAGAAATATTAGAAAAAAGGGGATAATGGGGAATGCACATGCCTGAAACTATCTGATCTTGGGCGTATTTATATGTCCAATCACCAATATTCACCCAGATTTAGACTTGTTTTGAAAGCTATAATGTGCTATTTTCAGTGTAAATTGAACTTTAATTATGTTCTTGATCTAATGGATATGATAGTACTTGCAGGAGTAGATTGTGATGAATTATACATAATTGGACACATTAATTATATGCAAGGGTAAAGAAGAGCAAACAAAGGGGAAACATAGCTCAGCAAGGCAAACTGTAAGTCAGAAATTCCTATTTGAGCATTCGGCGCACCGCAGAGAAGGACCAAATCGCGATTGTCAAAAACCAGTGAGGCATTGCTAAATCACCGCATCATGGTGAAGAGACATTTCCTAATTGACAAGATTCCAGAAAATGGACACAATATTACCGTGATGCGGCAAAACTCTAGTTGCGAGTTTTTCAAAATTTGAAGCTTAGTGCATCGTGGAGGAGGATGAATTCACAATTGTCACAAACCAGTAGCCCTCCGCGATACCACTGCGTCGCGGTGATGAGCCAAGTCACGATTGTCCCAAAATAGGAACCTTCTGTGATAACCCAGAATTGCAAGAAATTATGGCATTTGACAGCATAGCGCAACGCGCTGGAGGTCCAAACCGGGTTTTTCAGCCCAACTATAAAAGAAAAAATTCAGAACACATTTGGGACACTTTTGGAAAGCACAATAGAGGTGGAAAAACACAAAATTCTCTCTTTTAGGGTTCTTAAAATTTCTTTTGATCTCTATAACTTCAAGATTAATTCTTGGTATGATTAATTACTTATTTTTAATGTTGAATTCAAACATGAGTGGCTAAGTACCCTTGTTCTGGGGTTAAGGCCAAGAACATGATCACTCTTTGATATTCTTTATCGTAGTTTCTTTTTGGATTATCATCTGGGTTATTCTTAATTTCTTGAGCTTACTATTTTGATGAGTGGCCACCATTAGAATAAATCTATATTTCTATGTGAATTTAGGAGGAGAATCGTATGATAGAACGAAGAAATTAAGGAGCAAGGTTCTTATCCTTTTATTAAATAAGAGGTTTGAATTAGCATCTAGGATAGGGATATACCTAGAAGCCTTGTTTGGTTCAATTGCAAGAAGACAACTTTATGAATCTAGAAGAATTATTGTATCTCTGTGGGAGTGGTAGTTACAATATTCAATAGATCGAAGATTTGAAGTCGGGAGACCAAGATCGTAGCATAAACCTTTCGAATCAGCAACCCGATAACCAATTAGATATGATAAGAATAGAGATTTGTACGATTGTTCAAAATGCCTTAACCCTGGAATTCTCATCATTACTGTTTACAACCGTGCTTACTTATGATTGTCACAAATTGCTGTTCTTATTTATTAGTTTATATTTTCATTCTTAAATTCTAAATTATCTTGATACTTTTCAACACTTAATACCTCATTGTCTAAAACTAAAAGTTGGTTAAGTTTCTAGTTGTTTAGTCTTTGTGGAGACGATATCCGACTATATAAGTCACTATATTAGTTGTATGATCACGTGGGCTTGTGTGTGCGTTTGAGTCGCAACACTATCCAGAGGTCTATCATTGTTGAGGATCAAAGCATCAAATAATTCTTTTTCCATTCCTCTCAGGAATGAGAACTCCTGTGCATCTTTAGTTCGTAGCTTGGGTTCTTTTCATTTAGGGTTGCACACCCAAACATAACCTTTATGGATTTTCCTATCTGGGAGAACATGCAATCTGTGGAGTTCCAATTCATCTTCTCCTCTTCCAAATCCCTTCAAAGATTTACATAGGCCTATGCCAAGGAAGATTAGGATGCCTAGAGATCTAGTGGAGTTGTAGAGCTAGATGGAGCTAGCCCGTCTTGATGCATGTGTGACTAGATTAGATAGTCTTTTACTATAGCCAAGTTAGACTCCAAATGGTCGAGAGACACCAGAGGCTATGCAAAGTGGGTGATAGCTTATTCTTTCTCCTCCCAAGCCCTAGTTATCTCCACTTTATTCTTACCTTTCTTTATTTCTTATTACGCCCCTAGTACCTTTCACTTTGGGAGGGCTAAAGGGTATGTCACTCTCCAAGTCATGGTTATCATCCTCCCAAGGAATACATTCTTGTGTGTATAACTCAATATTATGTCAGGCAGATATAGGTCCCTCATGTTTCCACTATAGAAATCCTCCCATTCCACCATGATTTCAGCCTTCACAATGAGTGGAATTCCCTGGATAGCATAAGCCACTACCAAAGCCTGAGGGTAAGTAGTATTGGTAATATTTCCTGAAGGATGAATCCTCTAGGACACCAAGTTAAGCCACCGCCGAGCCTCTGAAAAATTGGTTCTCTTGAGCCCCATAGTACTTATAAAATGGACCTTCTCCCTATCAACCTCCGCCATTAAAGTTTCTGCCAACCACTATAAGTTACTTTATACAAACTTTTCCTCATAAGTATTATTGGGAGTATTCGGCATCCCCAAGTTATCATTGATTGTGGACACATCCATGGGGACATTGACTCGCTAAGTGTAGATGGTCGGTATAGGTTTCACTAATGCATAATTGGGAGCATAACATAGAACTCCCATACCTATCCTGAGTTACAATGTTGGATGGGTTCCACTAGTATCATCCACTCAAACTCCTATGGTCATGCATAGAATTTTGGTGACTTTTCCTCAATGTCTCACATCACAAAGCCCCCATCATGGTGAAACCACCTCCTCGTATAATCTGTAAACCTCTATTTATAATTTCAGTCGATAAAATACTTATAAGGAGGGTGAGCACTTGGTTTTAGTTGGTCATAAGCGTAATAGTCCTCTAAAATTAAGAAAAATCAGAATTAGGTGTCATAAATATGCTAAATATATAGCAATTGTCAAAAACTCACAAATTGGAATTTTCCAAACTGGGTTACTACTAAGTCTCTACTACAGTGAGAGCAATCTCACTACAACAGGCTGATATAGTGGCATTATGCTGCAAAAATGGGATCGCTGTAGTGGGAAACATCTTGCTATAGCTCTCTCTTTATTCCTAGCAGACCTTAGACGTAACAATGGCATCTTCTTGCAATCTTTGTAATTTTTCAACTTCTTAACTTAGATCAAGTTTAATGAAGTAGTGTGTGACTTCTAAATGTCAAAATTCACGTGAATAAGCCCTGATCCAAACCCCAATGGCTAAGAAAATAATTTAGAAAAATTACCCTTCATCTTCTACCCTATTTTTGAGCCTCAAACCTGCATGAACTTAGTAAATCTTATATCTAGAACGCTATCAGAGTGTAGGAAATGTAAGAAACGTAAGCATTCTTTATGAGTCTATCCCATATTGGGCATAATAAAACCATACCTAAACAAAACCCAAACCTTGAAATTTATATGAATAAACATACATACGAATACATATATCGACTAAAAATCTGAGAAATCATGTGTTTAAGAAGATACAAACTAAGTACAGATTATGCACAATACTGAGTCTAAAACTATCAGAGAGCCTATTAACTGACATAAACCACATGATCTAAATGTAGAGTCATACGTAAACACCTCATTTAAATGGCCCAATATACTTTTCCAGGGAATAAAGGTATGGTTAGTGTGACCAGGGTATAAAGGTATGGTTAGTGTGATCACTAAATTGATTCCCAACTAAAAAGGGCTAAATAAACCTACGATGGCATATAGTTCTAGAACTTGGATGTATTGAACCCTAGTATAACTCAGTGCTAAGCACTAATCCTATGTTGGTTATTGCTATTAACTCTTTAAACTGATATACTAAAACTAGTTCAATACATACTTTAAAACTACACTGATAGTCTGAATAACTAAAGTTATGCTGTATAACCATAAGTTGAAGCTAAATATATTTTTCATGCTAAAATCAACAATTATGGGTATTGAGTGTTCATAACATGCCAACTTCTAAGGCTATTTCATGCCAACTACTAAAATCCCAAACTAAATATTAAATTATAAATTAATGAGTACTGCAACGTATCAAAATCATGGGGAGAATGTATAATCATGCTATAGAAATTATGTGAGAACATAAATAATAGGGAAATTATAGTCTGGATGAAAACAATGATTTTTGATCTTTAAGGGACTGAGAGATTTTTAAGTTATCGGTAATTTAATGGGTGAAAGGATATCCAATAATGAAATTCCACATACTTGGAAGTGAATCCTTGCTAAGGGATTGAGAGATTCTGCACTTATGGATGACCCTAGTTTTTTGCCTTCGGAGAAGAAGAATTACCTTTTTGATAATGCCTAAGCTACAACTTCAATCAGAACATTATGTGGTCGTTGTCAAATATAGTAACCCAACAAAGGTTGGGGTTGAATCCCAAGGGAATATGTAGAATTGTGGCTCTTAACTGCTGTAATCAACGGGTAGAGCTGTAAAAGTAAATGGGGGGATTTTAGTGACAATTTCAAACAAGTAACGAATATCAAATTCAATTGTAATAAGTAATAGATGAACACTAGGATTGCATTCCCATCTACTTCTCAACTTAGTAGGCTTATCATGCTTTATTGAACTAACCCGATACCTAGAATGAAGAACCTAATAAGTTATGTACCATCAACGGTCTTTTGGACTCGCTGACAGATCTCACCCTTTACCTTTTAACTCTTAGGATGTTGCCTTACTATCCCTTATCCTAATCCCAGTTAACTACTACCTTTTGGGTCACTAGTTATTAGATGGTAGATAACCATATTACTTAGATAATACCTAAAGCCATGGATCGACAATTAAACTTCAAATTACTGTTGTAGTTATCTTTTCCTAGTCACTCCTCATCCTTTGGAGTAAGTAGCAATAATCTAGGCGGGTTCCTAACATTTGCAACCACTAAGACATCTATTAAATTCAATATAATACAATATATGCATGGTTATCGATTCGAAACAATGCAACACTTCCCCTACTTTGTCAATCCGCTAGGGTTTCCACAACCCTAACTAAGGGTTTTTAGCCGCTCATGCTTGTGAAGTAATCAACTATATTCACGATAGAAAGCATTAGATGAAATCACACTAATCACAACTAAAAATCCAAAACTCCAAATACATTAACAACTAAAATCAATACAAAATAATTTCAAGACCAAAATCAGATCTCAAAATAAGTATATATGTTTGTGAGTATAAAGAGTGCGTAAACTAAATACAAAACATCATTAGGGTATTCATAGAATTAAAAAAGAAAAACAAAGTTAGTGGCAACTTACAAAGTCCACATACAAACCATATATTGAGCATACAAAACTTACGTTGAACTTAGAATGTGGCTACCCTTGAATCCTGGATCTTAGACTCTCCAAACTTTTGTTTTTTGGTGCAGACTAAGTCCACATACGGACATATAGACCGTATCTTGACTTTGTATGTACCAGGCCTCTAAAACTAAACTTCAACTTTCTGTATTTTTCCATTCCAGCACATACTAAGTCTACATATGGTTCGTATGTTGAACATACAGTCCGTATGTTGAACATACGGTCTGTATATTGACTTTGTACGTTGAAGTTCTTTCTTTTTCCTGTAGCTTAGCCTCTGTACTTTCAATTTATCAACAAACTTTGATCACATACGCTAAGTATGTAGAACATACACCCTAAATCGCCTTTGTATGTACCCCAAAACTTTATTTTTCTTCAGACTTACATCCAAAACCTAGTTTCCTGCAAAACATCCCCAAAACGCATCTCATCTAACAAAACATCTTAAGAAACTTGCATATTTTCATAGTTTTAAGTGTCGAAAGTGCTATATTTCTATAGCACATCAACACCCTCAACTTAGAGCTTTTGCATGTCCTCAGGCAACACAACACTATAAAACAAAACAAAACAAAACATGACACTTAACTAGGAGAATCTAAGCTATCCAAGGCAGTTTGTCAACACTTTAAGTTCAAACTACAGTACCCTCTCTTATTTAAAACATTTAAAACCAACTGTGTATAACCATGAAACACAACAATATGACACAATGGGATCCAGGTATGGAATTACATTTGCAATAGACAATTATGCATATTTATACAAGTTACACTACCCAAAATAAGTAAGCAGTTAGCAATATACTCACATGCCCTCACAATAATGAAATCTCACTCACTCATATAAAGTAATGTATGTCAATGCAGGGACAATCAAGAGGCACTCACACTCAAAAGATAAGTTCCAATCAATACACGTAAAATCCATAGGCTTTCCCTTATTTTCTTTACCTTCATTTTTGAACAGTCAAGTTAGGATCACTATATAACTTTATTCGGCTTATAATTTAGGCTTGAGGGATAGTAGGGTACATAAGGATATATCAAGTGACTGAGCCTCCTTGGCACTGCAACTACTTTTGGGGTACACACTTAACCAATTTCCTTTTTATTCCACCCTTATTATTCTTTATAACATATTTAGGTTGGGTGTGGTCTTTATTCTTTCTTTTTCACCTTTTTACAATTTTTCTTTTCTTTTTCTTTTTCTATTTTTCCTACCACACCCAGCTCAACTATCCTTTTTCTTTTATTTCACCCTTCTACATACCTCCTTTACATCACACACCCCTATGATAACACCCTCAACTTATGAGATTTGCCTGAGTTGAGGTGCATATATCCAAGGAGGAATGAGCCCAAATAGGTTATTGCTACATTAATGAAAAAGTGAAAGGCGTAACAAGAATAATAGGCTATAGTGCTCAAACTTAGGGATCAAGGGATACAATTCATACATGTAAGGCCATTTAGGCTAAAAATAGACTAGCATAAGAAATTTCCTATTATCCTTTCCGAAACAAGTATCCTACAACCCAGGAAAGACTAGCTGGGCATTTTCTGGATTTAACGCACAAAGGGAACTAAGTAGTATCTCACACACACATGACAGAGAGTGAATATTACAAGCTACTATTTATTTGGTTCATGCAATTGTTAGCATTGATTATCATGTCCCTAATTCTAATGCCATAATGAGATCCACATTTCTTACACATATATACATTCACATAGTTCTAAAACAAAATTTGGAGGGGTATCATTTTTCTCAAAAATCAATCTAAAACATAACAAATGCCGTAAATACTTAAAAATATTTTAATTACACACAAAAAAACAACACAATAAAAAACAAAACATAATATGACACAAATTTTACCCTAGACATGCTGGTTCTACAACCATACCACAACCAACAAAAAAATAAACACGACAACAAAAACCTGCTACAACTATGGTATACCCCACCCCCAACTAGAAGACTGCGCACTGTCCCTAATGCTCTAATATAATATAAAATAAAGGAAATAAGGACATACCTGAGACACACTAAGCGTTCGTATCTTGAGCATCCCCATATGGGTGCATCTCTACTGGTGGAGGTGGTGGCAGCGGCAGTGCACTACTAGTAGATGCAATCATTGCTTTATTGGCATGCCTCTGCCTCTCAACAATTACATACTCCACTGAATTATTTTTGGCCTTTTACAAGGCCTAGTCATGTGGGATATTGGGATCTTGCAGGTCCTTCCGTGTCCTCTCTTGGTCCCATTTACTGGGACCTCCTTATCATCCTCTGTAAATAAATCAAAGTGTTTGGGCCCATGCTGAGGTGATGTCTGAGCCACTGGGGATAGGACTGGAGGAGTGTCTATTATATGTCTCTCTGTAGAGACCATACTTCTGCTCGCAAGATATCCACCTTCTCTCTTATAGGGCCTAGATCTAGCATCTCAATCTATACAAACCATGATACAACACGTCTCTCAAAAGTATCAATACGTGCCTATAAATTAAAACGTAACTTTGACATAGCAACTTTGTGTATAACATCCCATCTAGCCTCTGCCATCTCTAGTCTGGTCTGGACCCATGCCTGGATCTGCCCATGTAGAGTAGCCACCTCGGTCTCAATAACTCATAACCTAGCATCAGTGGTTCTCTATCTATCCACTAAGATCTACAAGAACTCATGAGATATCATAGTCATACCTATAGCAGCAGTTGTAGTAGTGGGCAAAGGGGTACTGAAGATGCACCTATCAACTCTGAATTGGAAGCCAGAGCTGATGTAGAAGTGGCTGGTGTACCCTCACCCTGAGTACTCAATTTAGGTCCCCTTTCTACTCCCCCATCTCAAGATTAATGTAAACTCCTACATTACCTTCCTGCATCTTAACAGGCTCTGTAGGTACTAATGGGCCCTCAGACTAGGTCGAAGGTACTGTAGTGGATGTACGCACTGAATCCTTCATCAACCTAGTATATTCTCTGGACATCACCTGTACTCTCTCGTCAACTACCGATATCTCAGGCACATCGACCTCATCACAAAGTCTTTGGTTAAGGCATAGGAATTGCAGAGTTATCATCACATCGAAAGCTCTATTATTAAATCTCACATCGGATAATGTCTGCAAAGTTAATATCACACCCTACCATCATACTAGCAACTAGAGCAGCTCCATCCAATGTCAACACATTGTCCAAAGTAGTCAAACACAATTTGAATCTAACCAACAACTACTTAAACTTTGTAGGAAAGTCAATGCTGCCTTATTTATCATACCATGCCCTTTGATCCAAGGGGTCTCATTACCCAGAGGTGAAATATATCCATTGATCTATCTCATCATCTCCACTTTCTTATTCTGATAGTCAATATCCTTCATATCAGGTCTATCTCATACACCCTGTAATATGTAATTGGATTCTATTATAGATGCTGGTGCAATATAATCTGGCCCAGAGTATACAATGGATGGCCGCCGCTGATGTATCTACCATAACCCCTCTAAATAGTCTCTCCTCAAGTTGGGGCGGCACATTATGCCTTAGAACAGCCCTCTAGGGTGTAGTTAAGACCACAGTAGCTCGGTATGAGGCGTATAATTCCCTCACTAGTGTTGGCTATAAGTAACTAGTTGTGTAGTCATCCACCTTAGCTGATATCGCTCAAAACCTACTTGCATCTATGGTGCTCCATCCAACCTAGATAAATTAATCTATCTCTCTTTATAAATGACCCTCTTGGGCCACCGATGTCTCTCAAAATAGTACTGTCCTGCTCCATACACCACCTCGGGTTTACCTCATCAATAGGCTCCTCCAAGATGTGCGTAGGGTCGGAAGTCTGATCCTACTAAGCTGGTGCCTGTGAATTAAAAGCTGGCACCTTGCTGGAAGCCTATTCTGTACCCTCCTTAGAATGGGGTACTGCTGATGACTGCTTTTCATTTGCTGCCTCAGACTTATCTTGGGACCCTTTCTTAGATTGAGGGTCCTGTGTATCTCCTACTGGTGCTGATTCAGAATTTGCCTCCTCCTCTTCTTCCTTATCCCCCCCTTCTCCTCATCATATCCCTCATTAGGCTTAGGAGAATGTGGGGGTGATCTCTTGGCCATATTTATCCTCGTCCTACCTAGGAACTCATTAGCCTCAGTCTACGTCATAGGCCGAGTAGAAGGTGGCCATTTTCCCCACTATGACTTTGCTGCAGTAGGTACACCCATCTTGGCCACAATGATAGCCTTAGAAATAGTCTAATTCTTCCCTCTAGTGATTAGCCCTGATGTTTTGGTCGGGTTTGCTTTGGTCGTGGCTGCTCTGGTTTGGGCAATTGTTTGTTACTCCTTTGAGCTATTAATCTCGAAAGAGTCAACCTATCGCCTAGAAACTACGACCTTCTTCTTTGAATCCTTAGGAACTATATGTTCCTAAAAAACCAAGTATTAGTATTCAACAAATAATGAGGGATTGGAAAAGTTGAAGAAAAACTCATAATTCAAAAACTTCAAATTTTTCCTCGATTTTCACACCCCAATAACTTATTCACACTCCCAACAAGTCCAATGTGCACGCATATACCATGAATCATAATTTTCAATGCAAACTAACATGCCAAACTTTTGGTAGTCCTCTACTTGTTCAGGATCAACTTTCTTTTAGGGCCTAATCTTAGAGTTTAATTCAAGAACAAAGCCCTACATCAAGATTTTAGGCTACTTCAAGGCTCTTGCACACAAACATGATTATTTATATATATATTTGCATGAAAATAAGAAAATCATATTTCTTGTTAAATATTTAAGTTAGGATACTACTATTAGGAGCTGATAAAGTTACCTTTTCTTTGAGAACTCTGAAGTGAACTATGAAGAAGTAAAGCAAAACCCAGGATTGAACTTGTATTTAGCACTCTAGGACAAGTTGGTACCTCGAATAAGTTTTAATTTAACCTTTTCTTAAGTATGGGAACGTGGGTGGCTTTGAATTGTGAGAGGGAGTATGAGTTTTTAAGATTAAAGAGGAATTTTGAGAGTTTGGTAATAAAAAAATGAGTAAATAGGGATTTATATAGCACAGGGGTCCGACTTAGGGTTTAATTAAGCATAGGTGGGGCCAAAATTTTTAAAAAAATTTGCTTACACATGCCCCACTTACAGAGTAACGTATATTGAACACACGGTCCGTATGTAGACCATACGGTCCATATGGTGGCACTGTATGTGGGACCCAAAAGTTGGCCATTTTCCCTGCTCATTGGACATTGTATTTTGACACTTATTTTGCTACTTATATGGTCATAAATTATATTTATGAACCTACAAGTAATTTCATAAATTTAAAGTCCTGAAATTCTCCAAAAGCTCTCAAATTTCCATCTTTTCAAGTTAAGCACAACTTACCTGGCCCACGTCGGACTTATAACCTTAATGAGTTGGTCCCTAAATTTCCTTACCTGAAAGAAGATGTATTTATAAATCCTTACCATATTCTAGGCATTTACTCAAGCTATGTACCTAGAAAAACAAAACAAACAGAAATGAACACTAAAATAGTGGGTTGCCTCCTACCCAACGCTTAATTTAACGTCGTGGCGTGATGTGGCTATGTTGGTTACTTAGAATTCACCAACAAGCCTATGGGTTTCCTCCCATGCAACGCTTGATTTAACATCGCGGCACGATGCGGGTACCTTGATTACTTAGAAATTAGCAAGATACCTATAAGAATATCCTCCTGGTCATCAATACAATCTATCACCAACACCACCCTCATGTCGGTCGGCTGCTTCATTATTTTTTGGATATTGAAAGTGACCTCCTTTCCATTGGCTCTGAACTTTAGCTGCCCCTTCTCCATATTAATCATCGCTGTGCCTGTGGTTATAAATGGTCTTACCAATAGGATGGACATCTTGGCATCAACCTCATAGTCTAGAATGACAAAGTCAGCCAAAAAAATAAAGTTATCGACTCTCAAAATCACATCAAAAGAAATGCCCATAGGTCTCTTCACAGTGCGATCGGCCATCAACAATCGCATCGTAGTCAGTTCAGGAGGGGTCAAGACCAATTTCTTGAATATGTCTAGAGTGACATCAAATTTATGCTGGCTCTTAAGTCACATAAGGCTCTAGCAAATCAGGATGACCCAATAGTGAATGATGTAGTGAATGCGCCGAAATCACCCTTTTTCTGGACCGTAGACTTAGTCATGACTGCACTACAGTGGTGCAATCCACCAATATCCTTAAAAGTAGTACCTTTTTTCTTTATTACCCATTTATTCATAAACCTGGAATATCCTTATATTTTCTCCAATGCACTCTTTCAGTATCTCAATGAATTGCTTGAACTTTTCTTCATTTCCCTTTTACTTTAGTCTCTAAGGAAAAGGTGGAGGTGGTAATGGGATTTGTATTATTTCTGGCTTAACGACTGAACCCTTACCTTTGTCCTAACCAACTTTACCATTACTACCCGTTTCCCTTTCTAACTCCACAACAGATGTCTCATTAATAGTAGCTTCATAACACTTTAGTGTTTCCACAACAGGTAATGGCGGATCCACTGTAGTTATTCTACACCTTGTGGTAATAGCAAGAAAATGACCATCATTTTTTGGACTTTGAACTGTGTTACTCAGAAGGGTACCTAACTACCTCTGGTTTAGTGTTTTAACATCTACCCAAACTGGTGCTCCAAATGCTTAATAGCAATGGCATGAGATTTAACCTTTTGGGTCAACCCAGAAATATCAGCTTTAATCTCCTTAAGGCTGTTCTCTTGATTTTCTTAACCCTTGACCAACGTGTTCAACATTGCCTCCATTCTAGATTCTATATCCCGACTGCTTAGTGGAGTGTACCTATCCCTCTTCTCTCTGTAGTCATTCTTTTTCCTTCATTCACCATATTACTCTTTATTATAGTCTCTATATCTATCATAATAGTTCTAACCTTGGGCTTGGAAACCTGCCAACTGATGATCCATATATTTTGATTCCTCCTTTAATTCTGACTCATGAACTTTGGAAGCTGAACCCCTCCTACCGCATTGACTTTATTGAAACTTGTTACTATAAACTACTTTGCCAGTAACCCAAGATCAGTCCTCAACAACATAATTTCTTGTGCTACTGAATCATTATCTACTCTCTGGTCATATGAGGCACTAATAGTATAAGTGCCAGACCCCCTCCTAGCCTCTCGAGTTTGCCACCCTCGATTAGTGAGAGAGATCTGATCTAGGATATCCAAAGAAACCTCCCAACATAGTCTTATAAAACTCCTCTAGAAGCTGATGGTCAGGGCTCTATAGAATATCTCAAGTAAGCTTGTCCCTGAAATTCGATGGTTGGGCACTATACTCAGCTTCTTCTTAAACTTGAACCTAGATTTGTACATAGATTCAGACTGCAACTGCCTGAAACTATAAATCTCATCCTTAAGCTACAACATCCTGGGGAAAAGACAGGAGGAATAATAGCTTTAATTTTTGCCTGCTCAATGTACCCCAGATCCTCTTCATCATCCTCATATGGCTGTAAATACTGATACACTAGGATCACTTGAGCACAACCACCCCTAACTCTTTTCTGATTACCACTGAGTGCTGCTCAATGATTTGCTTCCTACCTCTGCACAGCTAACTCTACCTCTTGAGATATACTCTAAGCATCTTCTTCTGTCCTCTGATTAGCATCTTGTGCCAAAAACACCTTAGTATGCTCATCAACTATGTCCTGAACTCCTTCAGGAGGAGTGGGAGGCACCTGATGTGTATCATCATGAACCCCTTCAGGAAGGTCGTCTCTCTTTGGCTCTGTCATCTTACTAGGTGTCTGTAGGATCCTCTTTGGATTTAGATTTTGTGGGAGTAAGGGATTTCCTGTACTCCATGTGCTAGGAATACACCGGCATACACCCAACTAAGATAAAGAAATAAAAAACTGAAAAATTGCAACAACTTTAATTCACAACTCAACACCATACTCCCCGATAACAGTGCCAAAATTTGATAATGCCTAAGATTCACCTTCGATCTAAAGATTATGCGGTCGCTGTCAAATATAGTGTAACACCCCAAAGGTAACCCCTAGATGTCAAATAGTTCTTAAGAATACATATAGTCAAAGCTAACCCATGATGTCTACTTAGATCCAAACTCTTATAAAGGTAAACTTAAATTATGAGTGAATACAGAAGTTAACTTAAAATAAAATTCAATCATATGAATAATGTCAACTAAAACTTTTTAATTTAATAACCTATAAATCTGGGGAAATAGAAGGAAACATAATCTGAATAGTCTTGACATACCTCTAATCTAATGATTGAAGAGCCACTGGGAAAGACCCCAGCTGACCCAAGCTAAAATATAAATAACTAGAACAAACAAATGCATTTAACATCTGGAATTATCATAAACCCTTACCTCGAACTATGAGGACTCACCAATTGTTTGAGTGTAGGAAATGATTCCCGTGATTATTCGTGCTGCTGGGGACGAACACCAGAACCTATCTTATGAAATAATGTATCACATAGACATATAAATAGGCAAACACTTCTATAATGTGCTGAGTATGTGGAGATAAATGCAATAAGTAAAACATAAATGGAACGTACTTTCAAGTCATGCATGCTAAGTGTAAAAGGGACTCACCTTGATCATGAATAAAACTGAAAGCTGAAACATCATAAAACATAAATAAAAAAGCATAATCTGATAAGCTTAGTCATCACACTTAGTTTTTACATTTTTTACTTTTATGGGAGATTCTTATAATCGACATAAACTATGTAAGCTATCATGGAGTCCAACGTCTTACCTATGTTGAGGAAAGCTATTCTATCCTTGCCATCAGAACAGATCCTTAACTTAAAGTGTTCACTAGAATTCATCTATATTGGGAAATCGAGGGGGCATTCTCTTGAGAGGCCCTTAAACCTACCGGGGCACGTAGTTTATAGAGAATAGGATGCCCCTATCGGTGCTAAATACTACCAAAACATATGCTTATATGCTCATACTTAGGAAATCTACCTTAAAATAGCATAAGGGTTTATAAACTGAAAACCAATTATGCTTCGCTTTACTTAAATTGTATTCATAAGGAACAATTGTGGATTTCATATCTTATGTTAGATTGAAAGATCAAGCTGAACTTTAAATCATGCTTTAATACTTGTAACTTGAGGTTATAAGCTTAAACTTCTTGTACTCAATAATTTATGCTTAAATCTTGAAATTCATACATCATATCATAGAAACATCATATCAAAATACCATGCTCAAAACTTAAATTAGAATCTTTCTTCAATTCATCAAACTGTAAGTCAAGATAATGAAAAATCATGTAATAAAAACAATCATGTAAGTCAAAGCATGAATAAAGGTAATTTTTTGAGCAAATTAAACTTCAAATCACATGATAAAATCTAAATTCAAGAATATGAAAATTTGGGCATGAACTCTAATTAAAATCACATAAATTCAATTTATAATTAAATTTTTTGGGCACAAGGATGAAAGATTATCCTTTCTCAAACCCCACATACCTGATTACTTTTGATTCGTGAATTGAAGTTTTGGGGATTTGGACTTGGATATGAAAACCCCTAATTTCTTTCCTATGGAGAATAAAAAATCACGTGTTTATAGAGTAATTTGGTGTTGTGTTGACAATGAGGGATTTGGGGTTGTTTTGGCTTTTTATTTAGCCTTGGAATAGCTTAAACGATGTAGTTTTAGGGTTAAAGAGTGGGAAAAGTCCAAAAATTCCCTTAGAAACCATCTGAAAGTCGCTTGAAAGCTGTCCCAATGACTTAGATCATGACTCGTAAGGTATGGCCATGACCCATGACTTAAGTCACGGTTTAAAGTCCAATTTTAGCTTCTACTACCCAGATTACAACTCCTTTCTAATGGCCTATAATGAGACATACGAGTTGCCATCTGGCTAGCTCAGACTGTGCTTCAGTATTCTGGCCATAACTTTTCACCCTGATATCAGATTAAGGCAAAATTGGTATCTTTGGAAATATAATTCAATCATCTATTCGTTGTGGGTCTTGAGCTCAATATATCTTAGTATACCAAAAGGTATGCTCATTTGAAACATACTATAGTTAATTTGATCACTAAAGGTTGTTTTGACATGTTCATAAGTTAGGATCAATTTGAGGTCTTAATATAGCCCCATTGTTATCAAGAAAGAAACTTGGGCACCTCCACTGGGCTGACTCTGACTGGAACTATACGACTCATATAGTGTGCTTACAACTCGATGATAGTCATGATAAAGGTAGAACCACAGACACCTCTTATTGGTTTGACTATGATTTGATCCCTACGATTTGAACCCTACGGCTCGTAATGAGTCTTCACGACTTAGTAAGTAAGTCATTGGCTGAGCAGTGAGATCTTAAAAAAATTTAGGGTATTACATATAGTAACCCAAAAAATCTTGGGGTCGAATCCCAAGGAATACATGAAATATTGTGGCTATTAATTGTTGCACTCAGTGGGTAGAATTGAAAAAGTAAATGGGGGGATTTTAGTGACAATTTTGAACAAGTAACAAATATCAAATTTGGTTGTAATCAGTTGTAGATGAACAGTAGAATTATGTCCCCCCTAACTTCGCAACTTAGTAGGCTTATCATACTTTATTGAACCAACTTAAAACCTTGCATGCAAAACCTGATAAGTTATGTATCATCAACAGTTTTTTGGACTCGCTGATGAATCTCACTATTTACCTTTAATTCTCAGGATGTCGCCTTACTAACGCTTATCTCGATCCCAGTTAGCTATTACCTTTTAGGTCTATAGTTATTAGATGATAGATAACCATCTTACTTATATAATACCTGATAGCGTGGATCAACAGTTAAACTTTAAATTACTTTTGTAATTATATTTTCTAAGTCACTACTCCTTTTTTGGAGTAATTAGCAATTAACTAGGTGAGATCCTAACATTTGCAACCTCTAAAACATCCATTAAAGTAAAGATAATACAATACATGCATGGGAATCAGTTTGGAACAACGCAACACTTCCCCTACTTCATCAATCCACCAGGGTTTCCATAATCCTAGATAAGGGTTTTTAGTCGCTCATGCTTGTGAACTAATCAACGATATTCATGATTGAAAGCATTAGATGAAATTACAATAATAACAACTAAAAACCCAAAACGTCAACTAAATTAACAACTAAAATAATACAAAATAATTCCAAGACCAAAATCAGATCTCAAAATTAGAATATATATTTGTGAGTGTAAAAAGTGCATAAACTAAATACAAAATGTCATTAGGGAATTTATAGAATACATGGAAACCCTAAAATCCAAGTCCCAAATAAAAAAGGAAAACTAAGGTCGGTGGCAACTTACAAAGTCAACTTATGGACTGTATGTTGAACATACAGACCATATGTTGAACTTAGTATGTTGCCACCCTTGAATATTAGATCTTCAACTCTCTGGAATTTTGCCCTTTTTACAGACTAAGTCCATATACGGATTGTATGTTCACAGTTTGTATGTACCAGGCCTCTGAACTAAACTTCAACTCTCTATATTTTTCCATTCCAGCATATACTAAGTCTACATACATTCCATATATTGACTTTGTATGTTAAATTTCTTGCTCTTTCTATAGCTTAGCCTCTGGACTTTTTGTTTCTCAACATACTTTGCTCACATACGCTATGTATGTAGCACATACGCCCAAAATTGCCTTTGTATGTACCCAAAAACTTTATTTTTCTTCTTTTTCTTTAGACTTGCATCCCAAACCTAGTTTTCTACAAAACATACCCAAAACACATCACATCTAACAAAACATCCTAAGAAACTTGCATATTTTCATAGTTTTACACATCGAAAGTGCTATATTTCTATAGAACATCACTTTTTCATATATATTCTATGTGTTTAGGATAAAATAAAGTGAAAGGGTTGACTAATTCCTCTTAGATCCTCTCAAAGATCCCTAAAAACAATGTAGTATAGGGAGTTAGAAAGTCGAATAGATGAAAATACCCCTATTAAAACTTAATTGATTTTGTTGCACCAATCATTGCTGGTCATCGAGATATGTTATCGTTGCTGATGATGACTCCTTGTTAGAATTTTAATGATTGAGAAGTTTTCCCTGGGCTTGGACATTACTTGTTACTGTGGCTCATCATCACAAAGGATGAGTCACTGTTTGGACTCATTGTCTTTGGGAGGAAATATCTACTATACGGGATTTTGGGTTTGATCTTCTGGAGGGGTCACACCATGGATCATTGTCATTAACAATGAATCATCCCTAGGATTTGTTTCCACTAGGATAAATTTCATCCTTTCGGACTTTGGAGGCTACTCTCAAGATGGATCACATAACTAGTCATTGGCACTAACGATTACTAATTGTCGAAGTCATTCTGGTGAAGAATTTTTTAGTTTTTGACTGGTTTTCTATTGAATGTATAAAATGGTGCCGTAGGAACTTTTGGGGTATTAATACTCATGGGGGTTTACACCCATATACAATCAAAATCTCATCAATCAACCTTACTACATTTTTCTTGGTTAAGGCATTATATAAAAATCTCTTTTTCTTTCAAATATCAATATTCCTCAGTAGTACCAGTTCCATGAATATGGATGAATGAAACGAGGATGCATGCACATAACCAAATTAATATCTTATAATAAATCAACCCAATAATGGTATAAATGATCTCAAATATCTTCAAATATCAATAGATCATGATATAATTCATCGCATGGTAACATAGTAGTACAATGTCATGTAAGACATCAATGATATCAATCTAAGCCCCAACTCGAGCATCTCAATAATAATAATGAACAAATAATTCTCAAACAATACTAATACCAACCTCTATAAGGGTATCTCAGTGATAATAACCTCTCAAGTTAATAAAAATATTCAAAACAACCCCCGCATGGTAAATAAAATAAATTAATGATCTCAAAAGATGAATCTCACAATTAAATTCCCAACCCATAGGATACTTTACATGGATGGTTAATTACCCAACCTAGTCAGAAGAAAGTTAAGCCATAACCTACCTTGAAAGTTGAAACATGAGCCTACAAACTTAAAAAAAAAGATTTCATTTTTGTGCATTGTTAGAGTGAACGCAATATATCAAACATGTAATCTACACATCTAAATGAGTTTAATTGATATATGTTGTTTTGATGATGAGCAGCTAACTGCAAGGGACCAAGTCCCTGGATGTGCAAGGTATAGTATAACTGGCATATGTTGTCTGCACAATTTTGTCATCTTGTGTAACAAACTTGTAGGTGCTATTTTGTACTGATTAGGGCAATTGGTCCAATGATCTTTCAGCCCTAATCATCACTCAGCTATAAATAAAAGAGATACCTCTTCATCAGATTGAATTTTTTGCATAAATCTAAAGAGTGAAGTAAGGCAACAAAACTCTATTTCAACATTGTTCATGCATTTCTAATGTTCTTATCTTTGTAATATGCTTAAAGAGTGAGTGAGTGTTCTTGAGTGCTGATTTGTAATCGAACTACTCATGCTATAAGAGTAGTTTTTTCTTTTAATGAGGGAAGTGCTTAGGTAGAGTTGCCTAAGTTTGTTACTAGTTAGAGTTAGCCTGTTGTTGAGGGAAACTTGGCAGATGTGTCAAGGAGCGATTGTAATAGAGGTATTTCAAGAAGGAGAAACCTAGAGTTAGGTTCATAATCAAGCCTGTAATTAAGAGTTGGGTAATAATGGACTATTTTGGTGCTTACGAGGACAAGCCATGGTTTTTCCCTTCCTAGGTTTCCACATAAAAATTCTGTGTTTTTACTTTCATGCACTGCCTTTGTTTTTCAAGCACCTTATAGTTGCTTTACTATTTTATCCCTTGTGTTTGACTTTGAGAGACCTAGTCCCTCAATATGTAGTGCAACCCCCAAGGATTTCAACAATTGGTATCAGAGAAAAGTTCACTCTAAAAAGTTCACACCTTGAGTGTTCAGGTCATCATGGCTACTTTAACTAAACCAAGGTGGAAAGAAAGGAAGCAAAAAAGGGAGAGATTCCTAATGTTGAAGACTCTAGAGTCTGACCTAGGTAAAGAAGACATTGATGTTGTAATTTTGGCAACAAGAATTATTAGAGCTATATAAAGGGGTGGTCAACTTAGCAAAAGACATGGAAAGATTGAAGGCTATCAAAAAATGGTAGTTGTGAAGCATTCATGAGAAACTACCAAATGCAAAAGAATGATCAGATCCCTGAAAAGTCAAAAAGGAAAACTGCAGCTGAGTACGCAACAAAGCAAGCTTTGATAGCATGGGGAGATTCTTTTAATGAACCTAATGAAGATGAGAATTTTGGAAATGTTTCTATGCTAATAGTGAAAGAAAATCAATTTATCTATGATTCTCCTTTTGCATTCATGGAAAACTCAGAAGATAAAAAAGAAAAATAGGTAACACTTTTTGATATCAAGGATAATCTAGATAACTACTCTGCTAAAGGGATAAAGAGGCTTGCTTGTGTGTTGATAGAATCTGTATGTGAACTAAGTACTAAGAGTAATGTATTAGAAGTGAAAGTAGAGAATCAAGAACATGAGTTGATTGCTTTAACTTTCCAAATTTCTGAAACTAAAGAGTTGTTCACAAAGATAAAATTTGAAAATATAAGTTTGATAAGAAGTCTGAAGAAGGTAATTAAGGTAGATCAAAAAGGGAAGAAAGAAGATTCATGGCTTCAAATTAATCTTGAAAAAAGAATATGGGATTCTCAAAAACACCTTATGTCTGTGCTTCACAGGAATAAAAAGTTAGAGAGGGACCTGGTCCGCTTGAAAGAAGAGTTGAACAAGTCTCATAAATGGACTACTTCCTCACCGATTCTTTCCAACTGTAATAACCCGAGACTACCCCCTAGTCATAAAATGGTGCTTGGAACCATAAGTGATTCCAAGATAACCCATTAATAGGCATGCTGTTAAGCAACTAAATTATAACATAATAAATAGCTATTCTGTTGTGCGGAAACATAATCATACTAAAAATCTAAAATAGATACAATACTGATAAATCTGAAGAACAAAACTTAAATTACATGACTGACTCTGA
>NC_061121.1:181002846-181017523 GCF_002878395.1 Capsicum annuum | reverse complement strand
CATGTTTGATAAAATTTACATATCATGTTAATTCAATTTCAAGATGAATCCCCAAGCTATGAACTTTGCCATGTAACTCTATTGTTCTCTCATGTTTAAGACATTCTTACGTTCAAGCTATGAACTTTACATGTTTTGATGAAACACTCATGTCCTATTTCTAGCGAATTACATGTGAATTCCCCAATTCATGATCTTAGTTATGTAATCATGTTATGATCCCAAGTTTAAGATATTCCTATGTCCAAGTTCATAATCCCCGTGTGTTTGGCAAATTGGCCCATATTAAAGTATTATTCTCCATGATGCCCATGTGAATTGAATAGGGTAATCATGACACATTACCATGTGTTCTCATTCAAGTACAAGTCCATAACCTTCAAGTGTTTGATAAAATGTCTTAGTGGATGAATTGTGAATAATTGACTATGGCTATGCTTTTCAAGATCATGTTATCCTTTACTTTTCATGCAATCGAGTCCTTGGGGTTATTCAATACCTGAAAATCTAGCTGCTTACCCAGAGCTACAGTAGTTACAGAATAATCTCAGTAGTGTCACAAACAATAGTACTCAATAATATGCACATTCTCAGTTTGGTATTCAATTCAAAACTTAGTGAACTCAGTCAATTAATAGAACTTAGGATTATTTCATCAGTCAGCGAAACTCAGTAAACTCAGTTCAATCTAGTTAGACAACACGATCAGTAACAGTTCAGTCTAACCTAGTATAGTTTAGAAATCAGTTCAGTGCCTATTCAGTTGGGAGTAGGATTTAGCATCGAGCGAGTGCAGGGATAACGGCTTCTCTGTCAGAGGAGCAGAGTCGTTAGTAGTAGTCCCTTTACTCCAAAACTACATAGTAAGCGCATGATGAGGAGTCACCTATCAGACTAGGCTTAACTTAGATTAGGCTTGACTCCGCCCAGGTGTCACCCGTCAGTTAGGCTTGGCATCCTGGTTTTCCAGTGTTAGTACCCGTGGCATGGTATTAGTACCCTTTCAATTGGGTTCACTAGTTAGACCACTATCAGCTTTGATTAGGGGCATGTCGTTTAGATGATTACCTCACACAATTTCAGTTTCAGTCTCAGCATAGAACTCAGTTTATTTCTACAAAATTCAAGACTTTCAGACACAGTCACCCATCTCATAAAATTTAGTTCTGTTCTACATAATTAGGACTATCAGAAAAAGTCACTTAGTTAACCATAATATAGTATTAGTAAACTCAAATATTAGTCATTTAGTTTTCATAACACATTATCTAATGTTAACGTGATCTTAGTTACAGTCTCAGTTACAGTCTTAGTTACCATCTCAGTTACTGTAACGCCCCAAATCTGGTACCCGAAACACCACACAGTGCTTATAACCTCGAAAGACCACAATCTAACCCATGACTAATATCTGTAACTGAGCACTACATAACATACTGTATAAATTTGGAATAAACGGCTGAAAGGCTATAAGGTTCAAAATCTAATAAAACATAACATCTGAATAATACAGTATCACCATACCAAAACTGAAAGAACTGTCTAAACATACTAGTCTGAAAGCCTCTATACTATCTAAAAACTGTAGAGTTGATAGAATATATCCCCAACTAACTTCGAACTATTGAAATAATAAAGTAATAAAATAATTATGCTATCCTCGAATGATGAGGACTCACTACTTGTAACGACCTGAAATCGTCTCCCAGGACATCACACGGTGCTTAAGGCTACAAGCATCCCCAAGCTAACCCTTAGAGCTGGTTTCTAACAATAAAACTCAATTCAAGATGAAATAGACTCAACACTCGCATAGTCATATCACATGAAAGGAAATACAGGAAAAATACTTGGTCTATATGACCACAATACAGAGAAACCTCAAAAAAACCACAACACTGAACCCTCGACACATCACAAGTCTTATACTAGTCTGACAAAACCTCAACGAATCAAAAACTAGAGAGCCATTGGGATAGGTCCCCAACTGACTCAAAATGAACTGAAGATAAAATATATCCTCTCAAATATAGAAAATATCTGAAGAGCAGTCCTCAAACCATGAGGACTCACCACTATAGAAAATGTAGGCAAGGTACTCGAAGAATAACGGATGAGGCTGGGACTGAGCACTTGAACCTACATTATAAGACAATGTAGCACATAGACATAAATGTGAATCAGTACTTTGGAATGTACTGAGTATGCAGCGGTGAATGCATATGCAAAAAAATAGTACCGATCTTCTTCAATAAAACATGTATGCAAAATGAGATGACTCACATGGCTTGAACAAGTATAAAATATAAAGCTCATAAATTATGTAGGATGAGGCATGCAACAAAAATCTCGTGAGTCATCGCTCTTTAACCTTAAAATCAGAAATCTTCTCTTATTCTCAATACCCAAAGGCTAAGGGACTTTGAAAAATACTTTCAACTCATGCATATGTCTCATGGAGAGTAAAACCTCTTCAATGCTCAATATTTCATAATTATTTAGAACTTATATACTTGGAATTCAGAATCATATGACTTGGAAACATACTAAAGGCATTTCATTCACCTTAGGAAAATATCTCATTTCAAACTTTAGGAAAATCATTCTATCTCAAATGGAAAAGTATTCTAGTTCAAGGAAATAACTTATCTCAAAGCTTTATGGAAAGTACTATATCAAGGGAAGATACTTTTATTTAGGAAAATAACCCACCTCAAGGAAGCACTTTAATTAGGGAACAACTTTCCAATTCTACCATTTAGGAAAATAACTCATAGAAAGGAAAATAAGTATCAAATTTCAAAGTTTAAAAGGGCAAGGGAGGTTCTCATAATCGACATAAACCATGCGAGCTACATGGAGTCCAACGTTTGGTCCTCCTAAGGAGGAGACCCCACGTTGGGGAGGAGCATCATACTCTTGCCATGGAGTATAACCTAGATCTAGTGATCACTAAATGAAACTTGGCCTTGGACCCAATCATAATCATTATAAACTCAGCCTCAGACCCAACCTACGATGGCACGTAGTTTTGGGGTAAGAAACAGTAGTGACTTACCCGCCCGATGCTAAGTACTACTCCTTTTAGATTATCTGCACTCATCTTATAAAAATGCACTTTTAGAATAATCTCATGGTTTACCACGAACTCAATAATCAAATCGATAATCTCATATGATGAAGTGGATTTCAAAGCTTTCGAACCATTAGGTCAATTCATTTCTCAATCATGTCAAAATACTCAAATCATGGGTGCTTATAGCACAAGAGTTCATAATTTCACAAGTATCGAATAGGGCTTACTAACCCATAGTTCAATCTCAAGTTAAAGCTCATCAAAAGTATAATATATAGCATATAGATTCATAAATCATGTGGAATCTGGGAATTTCAGCAATTTATCTCAAAATGTCAATATAGTCATATGCTTCAATATCTCAATATTGCAAATATTAGCTTCTCAAGGAGTAAAATCATGGGGTTTATACCCAACTGTAAATTCTCAATAAAACATGCAGAAATCATGCCATTTGACTCTTAATTCATAGAAAATATCAAGATAATGCATTCACTAATAATGGGTGAAAACCCCCAATTCAAATTCATGTAAAAACCTCATAGATTTCAGGAAATTCATGATGTAAATAAGCCTTTTAGGAACAAGGGTGGAAGGGGTTACCCTTGTTCAAAACCCCACATACCTTGAATTAGAAGCTTTGGATGAACTCTCACTTTTGGAACTCTATTCGTACTTTTGAATGAGGTTTCTTGAGGCCCTTGACTTGGGAACCTTGAATCTTGACTCAATTTGGAAAATCCATGGTGGATTCTTGAGATTCTTGGAAGAGGTTTTTGATACTTAGGGTTTTTTATGAGAGAAAGCTTGAGGAAAACCTTATAGGATGCTTGCAAATGACTTTGATTTGGTGTTTGCACGGTTTTATAGGCTTGGAAAAAGTCCAAAATACCCCTTTTAACATCTATACAAAGATGAAAAAATTGAACTGGGAACCCAATTTAAGGGGTCACCGCAATGCGCCACTTATCGCAGTGGCTCACTGGAAATTGAAAATTGGCAATATGGGAGTCACCGCAATGCGGAGCTATCATATTTTCCCACTGATTGGGACCTGGAACCTCAGCGCGTGCACCAATATCATGGAGTTCCATTGGAATTTGACAATTGTCAAATCAACCCTCTCCGCAATGCGCCAAGCACAAAAATAACATAGTTTTATGACTAGGTCTTAAATTAGCCATAACTTCTTACCCGAGTATCAGATTTGGGCAAATCTTATATCGATGGAAAGTCAAAAATGTCTGATGACCAACCTACTTCGGGGATCCAGTATCCTTCGAGGCAGATATGAAAGATAGATAAGGTGAGTTGGGAGGGGGGTTCTTAAGGTATCAGATTTCTCATGTGATAGAAAGTTGAAATTAGGGAAATAATATATGGTTAACATGATACTCACTTAGGAAGCTACTTCTCAATCTTTTAGGGTCGGAATCATGCCTCACTCGACACGCCCTAAGTCTCAAACTACAAAGGAACTTTGCGGGACCTTACACTACTAGTTTGGCTGCTTAACATCTGATCTACTAAGGATGCTCTGGAGCTTGTACTTCTGAACCTATGGTATAAACACCATAGCACAATTGCGTTAGTATAATTGAATGTACTGGTATGCAAGTGAGGTAGGCTAAATGCAAAGGGTTTATATGCATGAACAATACTAACTAACTGAATAACATGAATGTGAGAATACATGCATGAATACATGAACTGTGACTGAGATCATGACATGACTGAATCTAAATACTGATAACATAAGTTTCATATATCTAATATACTATTATCTAAATTACTGTGTCTGAGAGTCCTATTTCTGATGGAACTAGCTGAGTTATGTAATGAACTGGATAACTGTATCTGACTGTCTTGAATTCTGTAGAACTATCTGAGTTTTATTACTGAGACTAAGACTAAAACTGTAACTGTAGGAAATAGTCATCTAACTAACATATCCTAAATAAGTTATTATAGCTGAGTTGGGGACCACTATGTAACCCCAATTGGAAGGGTGTCAATACCGCGTCACTAGTAAGGACAAGCTATAGGTGACCCTCATCTGACAGTGTCCCCAAAAAAGAATGGTGGGACCCTCATCTGATAGTGTTAATCCACCTCATCAACCCTTATATGTCAGTTTTGATGTCTCAACCTATGCTGGCAACATAATTTTGGAATGCAAGGATTGCTTCTAAGGATCACACCCTCAACTGATAGTGTGTACCCTCATCTTTAGATTCACTCAGTACTAATTCCTACTCCCATCTGAATAGACACTGAAACATGATTAACTAAACTAAACTGGACTGGTTTTAGTGAGTTTCATTGTCTGATGGAATACTACTGAGATTACTACGTTACTAAGATTTCTGAGATTACTGGAATTTCTGAGTTTTCCTGAGTCATGAGTCTGACCGAATTCTACTAAGCATGGCTTAACTAAGAGTATCTTCAAAAGTGACACTGGCTCTAGACACAAAGCTAAATTATTAAGTACAAGTACCCCCAAGACTTGATAGCATGAAACTGATAAGACATGACACTTCTTAGACTCACAACTATAATCAACAATCCATAATACAATCATTGGGGAATTTCATGAGGCACTTGATTATCATGGTTTAATACATGAATAGGAATGCATATAAACATGTCAAAATTTTATAGGCTAATCTCATGAACAATACATCAAACGATTTCAATGAATAAAAATAACATGGAAGTCATTTTGAACATAAGGGTAAAGTATCGGTTCATCAATTTGGTCATAATTGAGTTCTAAAGCATGATTCTTGTTCTCTTGGGCATTTTATCAAACACATTGCATGCATAACCTTAGTCTTAGGCATATACACTAGTTCATAAATCATGGTTACTTTAATCAACTCCATTTAAAATTTTCCAACCCACATACTAGCATAATTTCATGAAAAGTATATAAAGACTCCAACTTGGGATTCATACAACTACATCAACATAATTAAAATCAACTCACCACATGGAAATCCCAATTCATGAGTTTAAAATAGGATTATTGAGTTTCATGGGTGAAATAAACCCATGAATCAACACTTTACATACCTCAAAAGATTGAAGCTTGAAGGAGGTTAACTTTTCTTGAAGGTTCTTGAATGGTGAAATTTTGATTCTTGAGTTTTCTTGGAGAAGGGTTTAAATCTTGTTCTTGGGTTTTTTATCTTGAAAGAAACCCTAATTTTGATGTTATGGATGAATCAGGGATTATGTACTTTGATTTGATGTAATTAGGGGTTAAAAAGGGTGGAAAAAGACCCATAAAACCCTTTAAAACATCATTTCAGCGTTGTTCCGAACAAAATTGACAGTCTGGGTGACGGACCATCACTTTGGTGACTGACCATCACTCCAACCGTCAGTTTTGGCCCAGAAAAAGGCCTTACAACCTTATTTGTGATGGTTAGAGCGACGGTCCATCGCTGACTTGACGGTCCGTAAGCTTGCCCGTCGATCCTGGGCAGTTCAAACAGCTCTCAATAAAACGGCTATAACTTCTTACTTCAATACTAGATTTTGGCAAAATTGGTATAGTTGAAAAGATAATTCAATTATATATTTATTAATAGGTTATGAGATCAAAAGTTCTTTGTATAACGGGATATATGGTCATCTGAAGTTGACTATGACAATATTCTTTTCAATAATTCAATCGGTAAGGGATGTTTTGATTCATCTAATAGCTAGGATGTATTTGAGGCCTTAATATACATCTAAAATGATAGTAAAAATACCAAACCACTATAATTTATTTCTTATGATCTTGAATCATGGTTCTACTATCGGTTGGGATTCTTGAGGTATTATAATATCTCTCCCTTGGGAACATTCGTTCTCGAATGGGACTGACTAAGCTGAGATTCATGCTAATCATGCATATCTGATGCATGGCTTTATGACTGATATGATACATGAATGCATGATTAATAGTACTTATAAGCTGATCATGCATATCTGGTGCGTGAATACACAACTGAACTGACTCATGAACATGTGACTGAACATGTAAGGGTAAAGATACCAAGTTTGAAATGAAAATTAAGCATAGTTTATAACTGAAATTTGAACCATAAGCTAAATGAACTTAAGAAAAGGTATTACCTTGGGCTGGGTCTAAATTAGTGGAGAAGAGGTGAGGATACTTGATTCGCATATCTGCCTCTGCTTCCCAAGTTGTTTCCTTAATGGACTGACTCCGCCAAAGAACTTTAACTAGAGGGACTTCTTTGTTCCTCAGTTGCGAATCTGATAGTCAAGAATTTCAACTGAAATTTTCTCATATGAGAGACTGTTTTGAATATCTACGTCCTCAACAGGAACTACAATTGCTGGATCACCTATGCGTTTCTATAGCAAGCGGACATAAAAGACTAGATGAACTGAAGCTAGATCTAAAGGCAATTAGAGCTCATAACCTACTTTGCCTAAGCGACTAAGAATTTTGAAAGGACCGGCATATCGGGGACTGTGTTTTCTCTTCTTGCCAAATCTCTTCACTCCCTTCATGGGAGAGATTTTCAAAATACTAATTTTTTTTCTCAACTCGAGATCCTTTACTAAACACGTATAAATAAGAACATGAGAACATGACTAAGTCTATAACATGTGACGTGGACTGACTATCGTAAACTGAACTGAGCTATTGAGTACATGGCTTATGGATGAGATTAGAGATAGAGGGTCAACCTATGGGTACCCACTACTCCAAAATGGGTTTGTTACATGAAGAAAGAGTGGCATGTTTATGATATGAAAGTTTGGGGGATTGTAGTGTATCTCCCCCCTTAGGACACTATGTCCCTTGAAGAATGTTGGGATGATTTTTTTTTAGCTATGAGAAAACTGAGGTGATGCACAAGGCGACTACGAACCGAATCGTGATTGAATATCTGGATTCTGAAACTAAGGCATAATACCTAAACTGATCTAGACACGCAACTACTTGGTTGATCTATCTTTGAATAGTTACATTTATGAGACTCAAATAGTGTGACTAGATGAAAAAATGGGAAGCCACACTATACGAACTTGTTCGTCTGACTGCTAAACTAAATTGATGGCTCTGCGGACTAACTCATACTAAAATCTTATACTCAACTGGAGTATTTCTATGACACTCTTTCTAAAGTGTTCTAGTGACTGTAGGGAGAAAGAAAATCTTTGCCTGGTCTGAGCAGGACATCTAAATAGGGGATCACCACATGGCTGGGATTCTTGTATTAGGAGGAAATTCCTATGAAACATCATCTAAAATAGAGTCACTAAATGCATTGCCTCTAAAATTTTCAAGCTTAGACATATCCCTCGAATACTCCTTCTACTATACTCTCTGCCTTAGTACAGCATATCACTTGAGACTACTAAAAATATTCACATGGGTGTTGAGAATGAATGCATAAACATACTAACTTATCTGATTAACTGTATGGATAATAGTTGAATACTGGGCATGTAAGACTGAACTGTACTTAGTCTGAATAACTAGACTAAAACTATAGAGCATTATGCATAGAAGGTAATGATTGACTAGGTAATATGATATGACTGATCATGAATGAGTGAAAACTGTATTATATTAAGAATGCAAGACCAAGCGTATAACATGATTCAGAAATATTCTGTAAACTGAGGTACTGAAATACTAATAACTGAATAGCTAATAACCGTATGCTATGGTCAAGTAAACCTGGATCTGGACTAAGTTTCTAATCTAATTACTAAACTGGAGCTGACACTGTAACTAAGACTGCAGCTGGACTCATACTGGAACTAAATACTAGGTTCTTATAGCCGATACCAATAACTGAGGTTTAGGCTGATACTGAATTCTGATGGATAAGTAACTGATAGATGAAAGCCATGGTTCTATAGGACTATCTGAGTCCTTTACTAAATATTGATTATTGATCTGACGCTGTAACTGAGGCCTGAAAGATAGAGCATCAACACCATAGATTTCACCGAGGGATCTAAACTGAGGGCATACATGAAGTAATCTAATTTTGGATGATCATTCGAAGTAGAGCATGAGTCATGTAGGCTGAGCATACTATAAAGCATGACATGAGTGCATAAGCCATGAGTTGTATTACTTAAGTCTGAAGTCTCTACACTCATGAGACATGATTCATAACATGGAGTGAACTAGAACTCTTTATACTAGGAACTGTGAGCGTACATGATTCTCACTAACGTGCATGAATATTAGCGATGATCATAAAGCTGACATGTAGGACATGAATAAATATCATGATAACTAATGGGTTTTAAGGGTCTGTAACACTTTTCTGAGATGGTCTGCATGATCACGCTCACTGCGGGATTAGATAAGAATTTCATCTATGAAGATTATGACGAACATGTCCAAGTACTAGTTGAACACATGATTCATCAAGTCCATGAAAGTTGTTGGGGCATTGGTAAGACCAAAGGACATGACTAAGAATTCAAAATGACCATACCTATTTTTAAAAGATATTTTAGGAATATCATACTCACTGAGTTCTGCTGATGCTATTCTATATGATGGAATAAGTATCTAGAAGAACGTCAATACTGAAGTCTATTTCCCTCTCAGGAGAAACTTTGGGAAGATCTTCAGGAAAGATATCTGAATATTCACTCTCAACTGGAACTGACTCAAGAGTGGGAGTTTTGGAACTAGAGTCCTTAACTCAAACAAGATGATAGACACATCCCTTAGATATTATTTTCCTAGCCCGTAAGTAGGAAACAAGCTGACCTCAGAATGCTGAAATACTACCCTTCCACTCAAGGACAGGTCCATTCGAAACTGAAACTGGACAACTCTATTTCTGCAGTCGACTATGGTATGGAAGTAATGAAGGCACTCCATGCTAAAAATGACATCAAAATTAGTTATCTCTAATTCGACTAAGTCTGGTGAAGTGACCTTCTGAGATACTATCATTGGACAGCTTATGTATACCTATCAAGATATGATAGATTTACCCATTGGGGTAGAGACTGAGAAGGGCTCTGCTAGAATTTTGGGACTAACTCCAAAATCAGCTGCTATATAAGGAGTAACAAAAGACAAAAAATCTCCTGGATCTAGCAAAGCGTAAACATACAAATGAAAGATCTTTAACGTACCAGTGACCATATCAGAAGAATTTTCTTGATCTGGTCAGGACTGATGAGCATAGAGTCTATTTGGGTGTTGCCCACTAGTAGCACTAGAAGTGGCACCCTGCTGATTCGGGCATCTAGACTGAACTAAAGGACAATTATGCTAACTTTGTGGACCAACCTTAGTTCTTACTGTAAGTCTAAAAAAGGTGATTTAGTTTAGGCACTGCTAACACTGCCCTGAGATCTAGGGCCTGATGCCCTATATTTGAATTTAGGGACTGGAGAACTGGCTAAGGAAGGAACTGGAACTGAAGACTTTATGCAAAATTGATAACAGTTACCATCCTTTGACTTAGGCTGAATGAAGTTGAAATTACTTGTTCTCGCTCTCTTATTTTCTCTCTTTCTTTCTATGTTTTCACACCTCAATCTGCTGGGCATGAATCATATACTTAGGTGGGACAACAGCCTACTGATTGATCTGAGCTACTACTGAGTAAGATAAAGTAAGAGACTCGATTCTAAATTCACCATAAAAGACATGCTCATCCAGGAAATCTACCTGAACGGGCGGAGGTGCCGACTGATTCTCAGTTCTCCTTTATTAGTCCTTTTGGGAGGCATGTTCTATAATAAGAGGAATAAATGGATTGGAATGAGAGTTTAAATTGAGCTCATCCTCACTCGCACAACATGAATACTAAAAGAGGGGAAACTGTTCCTAAAATATATCGTAGCCTCTTGTCCATTAGTGTGGTGCATAACACACCCATGCACAAGAATTTACTTGATGCGGATTTTCAGACTTCCAAGCATATTGTTGAACCTTAGGCTCTGATACCAAGGTTGTAATACCCCAAATCTAGTACCCGAAATGCCACACGGTGCTCATGACCTCGAAGGACCGCAAGCTTACCCATGACTGATATTTGTAACTGAGCACTACATAACATACTTTATAAATACGGAATAAAAGGCTAAAAAACCATAAGGTTCAAAAATATAATAAAACATAACATCTGAATAATACGGTATCACCATACCAAAATTGAAATAACTGTCTGAACATATTAGTTTAAAAGCCTCTATACTGTCTAAAAACTGTGGAGTTGATGGGACATGTCCCCAACTAACTCTAGACTATTGAAATAATAAAGTAATAGAACAATCATGCTATACTCAAATGATGATGACTTACTACTAGTATGGCTGCTGAATGTCTAATATACTAAGGATGCTCTAGAGCTCATGCTTCTAAACTTATGGTATGAAACACCATAGTGCAAATGCATCAGTATGATTGAATATGTTGGTATTCAAGAGAGGTAGGCTAAATGCAAGGGATCTATATACATGAACAATACTAACTGACTGAATAACATGAACGTGAGAATACATGCATGAATACATGAACTGGCACTGCGATCATAACATCAATGGATCTGAATACTAATAACATAAGTTTCGTATATCTGATATACTATTATCTAAATAACTGTGTTTGACAATCCTATTTTTGATGGAACTAGCTGAGTTCTGCACTGAACTGGGTGACTGTATCTGACAGTCCTAAATTCTGTAGACCTATCTAAGTTCTATTATTGAGACTGTAACTATGGGAAGTAGTCATCTAACTGACATGCCCCAAATAATTGATTATAGATGAGTTAGGGTCTAATTTGTAACCCCAACTAGAAGGGTTTAAATACCGCGTCACCGGTAAGGACAAGTTGTGGGTGACTTTCATCTGACAGTGTCCCTAAAAGAGAATGGTGGGACCCTCATATGATAGTGTTAATCTACCTCATCAACCCTCATATGTCAGTGTTGATGTCTCAACCTATGATAGAAACATAATTTTGGAATGTAAGGATTGCTTCTAAGGATCACACCCTCAATTGACAGTGTGTGCCCTCATCTTTAGGTTCCCTCGGTACTAATTCCTACTCACATCTGAATAGACACTGAAACATGATTAACTAAACTAAACTGGACTGGGTTCAGTGAGTTTCATTGACTGATGAAATACTACTAAAATTATTGAGATTACTGATATTTCTAATATTATTGGTATTTCTGAGTTTTCCTGAGTCATGAGTCTGACTGAATTCTATTGAGCTTCGCTTGACTGAGAGCATCTTGAAAACTGACTCTGGCTCTAGGAACATAACTAAATTGTCGGGTACAAGTACTCCCAGGACTCGATAGCATGAAAATGACATTACATGACACTTCCTAGACTCTCGGCCATAATCAATAATCCATAATACAATCATTGGGGAATTTCATGAGGCACTTAATTATCATGGTTTGATACATGAATAGGAATGCATATAAACATGTCAAAATTTTATAGGCTAATCTCATGAACAATCCATCAAATAATTTCAATGCATAACAATAACATGGAAGTCATTTTGAACATAAGGGTAAAGCATGGGTTCATCAATTTGGTCATAATTAAGTCCTAAAGAATAATTCTTGTTCTCTTGGGCATTTTATCAAACACATTGCGTGCATAACCTTAGGCTTAGGAATATATACTAGTTCATACATCATGGTTACTTTAATCAACTCTATTTAAAAGTTTCCAACCCATATACTAGCATAATTTCATGAAAAGTACATAAAGACTCAGAGTTGGGATTCATACAACCACATCAACATAATTAAAATCAACTTACCACATAGAAATCACAATTCATAATTGTGCTGAAAAGGAAAGAGGAACCCCCCGGCTTGTAATAAATTACAAGCCTTTAAATGCTGTCCTGAAATGGATCAGGCACCCCATTCCAAATAAAAGGGATCTTCTTAAAAGAACCTACAAAGCTAATCTTTACAGCAAATTTGATATGAAGTCAGGTTTCTGGCAAATTCAGATTGCTGAAAAAGATAAATATAAGACTGCCTTCAATGTCCCTTTCGGACATTACGAATGGAATGTCTTACCCTTTGGGCTTAAAAATGCTCCATCCGAATTTCAAAATATCATGAATAACAGTTTTAATGACTATTCTTATATGTCAATCGTTTACATTGATGATGTACTCATTTTTTCTGAAAACATTGATTCTCATTTTAAACATCTTAATACTTTCTTTAAGATTGTTAAATTAAATGGCTTAGTAATAAGTGCTAGGAAAATGAAGCTCTTTCAAACTTCTATTCGCTTTCTAGGTCATGATCTTCATCAAGGGAGTCAGAAACCCATCTGTAGAGCCATAGAATTCTCTTCCAAATTTCCTGATGAAATCACTGATAAAACTCAGCTCCAGAGGTTTCTAGGAAGCCTTAATTATGTAGCTGATTTTATCCCCAACATTAGGCAGGTCTGTGAACCTCTTTATAAGCGTCTCAAGAAAAACCCAGTGCCTTGGAGTTCTGACCAGACCAATGCCATCATAAAGATTAAAACTTTAGTCAAAAACCTCCCCTGTTTGGGTATTCCCAATCCTAATGCCTTCATGATTGTAGAAACCGATGCTTCTGACATAGGTTATGGAGGGATCTTGAAGCAAAAGGTAGGTGATAAGTCCATTGAACAATTAGTTCGATTCACTTTGGGAGTCTGGAATTCTGCCCAGAAAAATTACAGCACTGTCAAAAAAGAAATTTTGTCTATAGTGCTATGTATCACTAAATTTCAAGACGACCTTATTAATAAGGAATTTCTTCTTCGAGTTGATTGTAAATCCGCTAAAGAGATTTTACAAAAAGATGTTAAAAATCTTGTTTCCAAACAAATATTTGCTAGATGGCAAGCTCTCCTATCTAGCTTTGACTTTTAAATTGAATTTATTAAAGGAGAAAATAACTCCCTCCCCGATTTTCTAACAAGAGAATTTTTACAGGGCCATGAGACCAACAATTCCGGGCAATCGCCCCAAAACAGAGCAACAAGGAATGGCTAGACCATTCGATTCCCCAGCTTTGATGAATCCACTAAGAATTGTGATTTCTATGTGGTAAGTTGATTGGATTGGTCTGGCTTTTGTAGGGATGTTTTGTTCATTGAAGCCAGGGATATAGGGAAGTTCTACGAGGTGTTTTTTGCGTTCCCAAAAAGCATTTGGCAATTCAGAGCAAATCTCGTCTTCAAACCTTTTTTGGAGAATGGAGACTTTACTAAGCATCTCCGGGGTTTTTAAAGTTTGCTCAATACGTTTGAGCTGAACATCACCTTGCAAATAGTGAAGATGGGAAGAGAGACGATTAATCTTAAAGATAGTTTCGTTTTTAATGCGCTGCTGTTCATGAGAAGGGAGCGGGCGCAGTAGAGGAAAAAATAGCTCAGTATCCAACAAAGTTGTACGAATACCATCGTAGTTACTTTGGTAAGGTCGGATCTGATTGATAAAAGGAATCCCTAGAATGATATCTTCTATGATATCTTCGGTAATGACAAAATCGTTGTAACCCTCGAGAGGTAGTCAAGACTAGTTCGATGGGTGACACCTTATCATGCACTGACTA